>NC_051129.1:13865025-14003803 GCF_014839805.1 Manduca sexta
GCTTTGCGCGCCACGCCGCCGCCCGCGAAATAATAAGTATCGTAGCCGCATGCGATGTGTACGGCATAGATGTCATTTTTCGCGCCAATTCAGTTGTTAACAAAGCTGCAACGATTTGTCGTGCGACGTCGTCGCTCCATTTAACGAATACCTGAGGCGACGTGCGCTAGGTAACTTTATTATCCCCTGCGAATATGCGAACACCGCATCGCGTACGTATTTATTTTTGCTTGTACTCTTAAGTTTTTTTTACAATGAATTCGCGTAAAACAGCTGCACACGTTGGCGTATGCCACTATCAAAGCTTATCGTGATAACCGTTTTAAAATGTTTTTGACCTGACGCCACTATCATGCCATATTGCATGATTTATGACGTTTGCTTAAATAAAGCTAAGTAGGTCACTGGTTTACCAGTGAATTGTCAGTTCCTATAAGGGCAATTTAGGGCGTCAAGATCCGGTTTGCGTGGTTGCCCTAAACATTTTAGTAGCAATCAGTGAGCCAAGGCTATGCGCTAGTTTCTCACCGACTGTTTCAATCGAGCTGTTTTTTTATTTACGACGCTATTAAACATTCTTGTCGCCTAATACTGGCATAATTATGACTTAACCTCAACGCCTAAGTGGGATTATTATAAGATTAACTGGTTGTTAGGTTTTCTAGGAAAAATTACGTCCACGCTATTGCTATTAGAGGTTGCAGTCAAGCTTGCAGACTTGTAAAATGTTACATTGTGTTTCTTTCTTATATTATTTTTAATCCAATGTCTATAATGTACGTAGAATATTAAAATAATCTTCAGAAAATATGCTCTCTATATTATCTAGATAGAACATAAAAAATACATTAACCTAGATATACGTAGTCTCGAAAGTAATATAATTATCCATTTTACATGAAAACAGATTCTCAGATGAAGGTAACACAATTTCGACTAATAATTTATATTTGAGTTAAAATTAAGTTTGCGCCTCGGAATATTCAATGTCGCTTTAAGGTGAAAAAAGTACTTACAGGAAACTAGTAGTAGATAAAAAGTTGATAATTTATTCGTTCGTGTATGTTTTTTATAGTTTAAATATATGGGCCATTATAAGTATTTATCGAGTCGCTAAGTTAATAAAGTAAAAATCAGCGGACGCGTAGTAAAACGATTTGCGCGCTACGACTTTATGCTTCTATGTACCTCATTCATGTTGCGCGTCGCATAGCAACAGCGGTGGAATGTGGCAGCCGTTTCATTTATTCGTCTTTAATGATATGCGCGCTTCGGATGCCTATTCTATTTAAATTGTAATTATTTAAAAATAGAATAACGATTTTTTCTAATTCGTTAACGGCCAGTATTCGAACGTGATTAAATTTGATAATCGATTGTGTTCAATATCGATTAAAAAGTTAAACAGCTAAATAAATGAGACATAAATTGTATCTGTTGACAGCAGTACAAGCGGTGACCCAAATATTGTGATAGTTGGTTTTAGTATAAGGGGCCTAACCTAGCCTTGCGCTGGCTAGTCACCGGGCTGTGCCCCACATTCGTCTGATCTCGATAAACGATACCTACTTGTCTTACCTACCTCATGATTTGTACGTATACTTACGAAATCGGCCCTACTTTGTGGATAGCCTTAGCTAATATTAATCTATGATTTATAGCACTAATATGACAACACTACAACAGGTTTTACATAAATATCAAATGGTAACCTAGGTCATTTGATTGTCATTTTTTTCGTAGTACAATTCATCACTATTCATGCGACAGACGAATGATACGTTTTCCTTTTTTATATTGAATAATACATTTTTATCATAAAGTGAGCGATAAAGCATTTTCACCCATCGGTATGCACATGTAGTGGAAAAGGCCTTGAGATTTATCGCGAATATGCACTAAGATATTTAAACAATCACTATGGACTGTGTATCGCGATTGTACGATTTATGTGTCGGCCGCCATCTTGGCCTCCGCGTGACCTTCATATTATCAATGGCGATAACAATACTACTATTACAACGTGATACCCCAACATAATTTTGTATTGTCTTATCATAAAAAACCTAGAGCCACACTGACGAACGATAAACGGGCCATCGCAACAAGATAACTTTAACATTTGACGCCCGATCTGCTGCGAATGTAAATTATTACTATATTTAATAAACCTACCAATATTTTTCCATTCATTAAAAACGTTTCGTAACGTTTATAAGGCCGATAATGTTCGGGCCGGTTTTGATGTCGCCCGATGATGAACGCCTTGGATGGTACACGGGACATAAGATGCTCGCGCGTTGACGTAATTTCATTTGAATGTTTAATAATCCGGAAATACATTTGAACGAATCATCGAACACAAAATCGATGATCGATTTATCGGTTTCAGAAAATCCTTATCCCATCACTAGTTGACAGTGCGTCTGTCATCGCATAACGGTGGTTGCACGTACAGTCGTGTATATTAATGAGTTAAAAATGCAATTGCGTCACAGAGGCACATTATGCGAGCGCCCGTGAACTTGCCGCGAACGGACCAAGGTCACCAAGCGAGATGATGCTATCGATGTATGGGCCGCGATAAATTACAAGTCTATTTTAGCGGGCGGATCTAGAGTGCGTACCGAGGCAGGCGTCTGCGCCAGATGACCGACTTTTGCTATTGCGTAACGCTACAGAAATAACCGCGCCCGACTGTACTTAGGCGCCTATTCCGCGTGGATGCCTTCTGTGCATTAGGCGCCGGGAACGTACTCAGGCGCTCACGCGGGAGACAGAACCCCACAGAAATTTTCGTGTTCACATTTTAATATGACATAATTAATGTTTTATCTTCAGGACACGTAATAAAAAGTCGATTATGTAGATAATTTATAATGATAATGTCGATTTAATCCCGTCTTATAAACCGATGTGGGACAAGTGATGAGCTTATTGATACGATAATTTTTCATCGATAGTTTTGTTTACGTTTTACAATGTATTTTATTGTGTAATATATAGTTTATGTAAACTGAAGTAGATATAACGTTCAACTAAAGTTGTTTACGTTTGTAGTGTTATGCTCGACCAATCGCGACGAAGTTTTACAGCATACTTTGTTATATTTAGGCATTATTCCTTACACAATACATCATTACAGTCTGCAAATTACGATCTATTCGAATCGCATAGTGACAGAATTTTTGATAATCTTACGATTTTAATATCAAACCGATATCGTATTCGAATATCGTATCGTACAGTATAAACCCGTGTACACACTAGAACAATGTACAGCTACACTGGATTATTGGCCGCGGTAAGATAGCGTGCGCGGCTGTATGAATTTTTTAATTATCGCCCACAAATGCCAGTGAACTTGGCCTGCCAGCGCGGCCGGCGGAGCGTGCGGCTCGCTCACCGGGTTACACTTCACGACACTATTGTTTTTACACATATCTACACTTAACGGGGATGTTTGTGTCTAGATTCTAATATTGAGATGTTTATATTAGGTGCAAGCTATGGTTGTCATAGTTCTAATGTTGGTGAGACATTTTTTGGTATTAGCTATGGTTATATATTTCTGGCTAAGGTCATGTTAGATATTAAGGAGTGTTTGGTTTGGGTATGATGGTTTGAGTAACTTTAGATACAATAAGGGTATGCGATAGTAAACATTGCCAACATCGATTTGTACTTACGATCAACATAAAAATATGATAGTTACAATGTTGTCCACTACATTCTTGCGATAGAAAATATTCCTTATTTACCTGTAACAAGTTTCAATATTAAACCGTAACTACGGTATAAAGTTTTCTAAGTACAATCTCGGTTCAATCGCACCAAGCCGTTCGTGATTAACACAGTTTAAGATCCGTTTCCGTTATGCCTAATTAAACGAATTAAAACTTCTCGAGTTCCACGGCCGAGGGTCTTCCGACAAATAATTTTGAATTTTCAATATTAAAGATTTTCAGTAATTCACCCTTACGATATCGTAGACAAACTTTCTTAATCGTTGTAACAAATTAATAACTTTAGGATATCTAGTTCGTCTTTAATTCAATGAATCCCTGATACACGTCCATACAGCACATAATCTAGTCTAGACGTTAAGTACACGAAAACACTCATTGTTTACCGAAGCGATGTTTTTTATCGAATAAGGTTCGTCGATCTTAGAAAAAGTTATCGAGCTCAGTGCATAGACGATGAGTGTTTTTTAGCCGCATCTCTAGTCTCTGGCAATTTTTTACCCCAGTTCGGTGGACAATAAAAAGCGGATTATCCGCGGTATCGTTTTAAAATTGGAACGTTGGAACGCCGGACGGTGGGCTTGCGCCGCTGTCCGGGTTTCGCGTCGTCCGGCTTTCTGTCCGGGTTTGGTGTACGAGATTTATTAGATGTGTAAGTTTTCATAACTTATTAGGAGTTGATATAGCGGATTTTATTTTTAATAAAATCGACTGTCATTACTCCGTTGGATAGTGGACGATGCTACGTGAATTTTGTGAGACATTGGGTTTGGTTTCTGAGTAGTTTGATGATTAATAAGTTATATTTGTCACTAATGGAAGGAGGTGTGAAGCAAACGCACAAGCAACATATTAAAATCCAGTAGCAAAAATGTCCAAATCTATACCAACTAAAAGCCAGCACAGAAATATGTCAGAGGCGCATATAATAGATATGCACTAGACCGGAATACGGCGGCGCACCGCGTGCGACAATACCGCTCGGATCGGTTTACACTGAAACTTATACTGGCGACCGTTAATCGCGTTGGCGCCGTCGTGGAAATCGTCACGAATGTGCCGGCACGACTCCCCGGGGATCAGGGGGAAAGTCGAATGTAGACATGTGGGAATTAAGATTCAATATTACTAAACGTAATCAATTTCGCGCCGAATCATAATAATTTGTAATCACGTCAACAATTTCGGAATAAGTTTATTATTTGCGTTGTCAAACATGTTTAGCGACGTATCGTTGGCTAGTGAATACACGGTCTTACTATTATCGTGTGTTTCACGCCAGGGGCGGTCCCGTGCCCGATACGTCAGCATTCCGCCAGCCCAGTCGATAATTTAATGTAACAAATTATTTTTAAAATTACCGGGGTGTGTCCGAACTACATTTGATGTAGAGCGATATTAGCCCACGCCTAGATTTAGACGTAAGCGAACGAGTTTGACGACGGCCGCCGATACTCGATTTAGATAGACGCGTATTCGAGATAACCGACATCACTATGCGGAAATGTAGTAAAAAGTGCGCGTTGGCGTATAATTTATCGGTCTCGCAGTCAGATAAAAGTTTTGATGCGCAATATTTGCTAAAAAAATCTGCGTAGTTACGTACATTTCGCACGGTCGGCCGTGGCGCGTCCACGGGCTAACGTGACTCGTTTCTATTTGCGGCAATGGAGATTTAAATGGAAACTCTCGTCCTTGTTAAGCTCGTAAATAGCTCGCGCCTGATGCCTTCGATCGCGATGAACCGCTGACATAATTATTTGTTGTGGTAACAGGAGAGCGCCGCTTGCGAATTCCCCGAAACTCGCATTATGCCGCCGCGCGCCGTCCACATCCGCAGTTACCGCATTGCGATCGCGAATCTGACCCCTCACGTACTCCTGCCTCATTCACAGAACTCGACCGCCGACAATGCTCTCTCAGCATTCGTGTCGGTGCATACAGCATACTGCAAGCGGTATTTAGGCCACTTCCGCAGCCCTAATCGCGTACAATAAAAACGTTTATGCCGTTCCGCGCTAGCTAATTGAGATGAACAACCGTTAGGAACCTGCTCATTTGGGAGCCCTACGCCACCATGGCTTTGGCTCTAGAAAAAGCAGGGACATTAAAGCAGAGACGCCCGTATTGAGGCGGTCACTTTTGACGCCATACAACCCCGTACGTCTCTCACATTCCCGTTCCAACGCGACAGGATCGATAGTCTAGGACGGGAGCGTCGGGCGGCCGAAGCCGACCGCGCCGCGCCGCTCGGCGTCTGTGTCGGGCGCTCGCCGTGAGTTAGCTTTATCGTGCGCCTCTCGCGTGACAGATCATTTCGAATCGACGAACGACGCTTTGTTAAACGAAAGCGGCGTAGGCCGGAAAGCGTGTCCACCGCTTGATAATCCGAAGTCCATTGAGTGCGGACGATGCGGCAGCGCGGCGCGCATGCGCTCACGTTTTGGCGCGAATGGCGCGCCGTGACGTCAGGCGTCGGGATCGATGGCGGCAGACGCTGCGGTAGTACGACGGGGTCGACGCCCTCCCCCCGCCGTACGACGCCCGTCCCCCGTCTCCCTCTCGGCGTCCCCCTCCCGACCCGCGGCGCCCCGCTCGCGCCCCCTTCTCGCGCACCTGACTACTGCAGTCGCATCTCCCCATCTAGGTCTAGCCCCGCAATGTACAGATGCGGCTATGACAATCGACGCCCGCCTTTTATGGTGATGCGCGCGCGTAATGAAACGATATGAATGAAACTATGCCAGGAACGGTACGGTAGATGCGGGCCGACCATTATGTGTATTCATAATTTTAAAAAATTGTGATAATTGAACGGGGTTATCGTTTGTTACAGAGGAGGAAATAGACGTGGTGTCACTGGGCACGTCACAGCAGCCGTTGGTGTCGGCGACGCACGTGCGCACAGACGCGCTTCCTCGCACACCCTCTGCACAGGAGCGGGATCACATCCGACGGACGGTCGAGTCGGCCATCACGCCGCGATCGCCGCGCGCCATCGGCAGGAAGCGACTCGTGCCGCCGCCCGGCATCACCTCCACCAGCGGCACCCGGCGGCGGGCGCGCGGGCCTGGCCGCAGGGGACGCCGCCCCAACACCGACACGGACTCCGAGGCGGAGTCACCTGAAATCGAACGCCGCTCCATACACAATGACATGGAGCGACAACGGCGCATCGGCCTTAAAAACCTTTTTGACGAGCTCAAGAAACAGATCCCCGCGACGAGAGACAAGGAACGAGCACCCAAAGTGGTCATACTGCGAGAGGCGGCTTCCCTCTGTCGGAAGCTCAGTCAGGAGGACATCGAACGGGAGAAGTTGAGGAAGAAACAGAACCAACTGGTGGCGAGGTTGAAAAAGCTCCGCACGATGCTGTCGCGCTACCGCTCGTACTGAGCGCCGCGGCGGCATCAGACTGGTTACAGATTAACCACGCGGCGCGTGACTCGTCACTCGTATGGACTGGTAACATAATGTATAAGTCGCTTGCGGACCCGTCCGCTCGTTTCGTTCCCCAGCGCGCTAAAGGCGAACACAGCGGTGTGCGGTGTGCACGATGTCTTTAGGTCGGTCCTGCGGCTCGGCGGGAGTTAGTTAATGATATGTCAGCTTTTACGGCTTACTCTGCTTCTGTGGCGTGACGTCGCCGATGGCACGGTGGCACGGTGGCACGGCGGTGAAGCAATAATCGCGGGTTTGTTTTGCTCAAACGATATTTTGCAGTGCCAAAGTGAGCCATAAAACTGTTGTTAAAGATAAATCCTAGGTCTTCAGTAAAATATCTTAATAGTCACAGACTGCTTCGTGAACTAGTAGACTGGTTATACCTCTAAAATGTTTTTGAATTTTATCATTAAAATATACATAGGTGACATAGCGCCTCACAGATATACTCCGTGTTGACACATCGAAAATGATATGACATATATGTTGATGTACTCGTATTGTTTCGAACTCGTACTCTCGGTAAAATAGAAGATTTTTTACTGGACCTTCCAATGATAGTTGTAAGTATTGACTGTGTGTTAGATAAACGGTTCGCATGAGTTTGTCGACGCTGTTGCTGCTGACGGTAGGGCGGCGAGCGCGAGCTTGGCCGTGTAGGAGGCGGCTGGCGGCCCGGCGTCGGCTCGGCGTCGGCACGGCGTCGGCCCGGACACGGGCCAGTCGCCCGGCTGCCAGTCGTCGCTTGTGTATGGCCACTGAATATGTTTTCGGCCCGATTAGCAAGATATCTACTTTTGAACCTCGTATGGGGTAGTGATATGAAATATTATTCTTTTATTGTAACTTGATATTATTTGTAAGTTTAAACTGCATTTTAGATTAGTGCGCTTACGGATTTTTTTGTAGTGTTTTGTTATTTTGTAAATTTTAACACTTTTTAAATACGTTTTTTTCTACATAGTATCGCGATTAACTGTTGTACACTATCTTTTATTCGATAAATTGACCATTGTAATGACGATTGGGGTGATCGATGTGATTTTTGTAAAAATTATGGTTTGCACATTTGGCTTAGATAAAATTACACTTAACATAGGGTGTATACTGTATACTGTATAGTGACCGTGTGTGGGGAGTCTGTGCCGCGAGGCGCCACGTGGCGTTGCGTGGCGTCACGTGGCGTGCGACACATGTGTCGGCATCATCCCGCACGCACCTTCGTCATGTACCAACCATCATCGCATATTATTAGCATTTTACGTCACTTAGTGTATACAACACTTTAATTTATTCACGTGTCGGGGATACGGTCGGAACGTATGTGACTACTAAATTTATAGACCAGTTGACGTACATTAAAGAGTATAATCTCAGTGAAACGTGTCTGATTGTAATCAATAGACTGTGTATTTTGATAACAACATCAAAATCTATAAAAAAAAAAAAAACAAAGCAGTTGGTTTTAAGGACTGACATAAAATAACCAAGACATAGTTCCTCATAGTACCTACAAATAGAAAGTTGTGAATTTTTTCTTTATTGTATATTTAATTGTTACAGTAAGTTAGATGTATTCTCGATAGACTATAAGCGGGTCGGCTCTGTGGCGGCGGCGGCTGAAACCGAATTACTGATCTGACACTAGTCTGAATGAAGCACAGAATATAAATAGATTTAAAATGTTTTTAAAAGTTTAATTATATGGCGCATTTTATCGTTATTTACAATAAAATAGGAAACGTTCGCGTCGCCAGCGGCCACAGGGTGATCGATGTCCAGGAAAAACAAAAATGCCTTTTAGTTTCGGTAGTGGGGATTGTTTTTATTTTTTCTGGACCGCTCGCTATAGAAGTTGATGTTTTATCAAGCACATGGTCAGCAGTATGTACGTTCGAAGGCGTTAAATTGTGTGCGGAATGTGCCTTGCAATGTACATATACATTATAGATAATTAGGTTTATACTCGAATTAGTTGCAAACCGTATTTTTGGTGAGGAAATATTATTATGTAGGTATATAGCGTTGTTCTAAATAGCGGTACGTGAGGTGTTTTCTAGTTAACATGTTAAAGATTCGCAGTTTATCTCTTCCACTAGGAGTAAACGTGTACATAATAGTGTATAGACGGTAGGTTTCGGCATCAATATTATTTTTTATGGAAACGAGTTTGTTTTTTGTCTAATAATTGTTTAGTTCTCTTACTGGACAGTTACGAATGCTCGAATGTTGTACCTGCATTTAATTTTTTTTTATTTGTTAATCTTCTTGACATAAATAATAAAGATTAATGATTTAGTTAATCCCAAAAAAGGAATCGGTTCGCGTATAACGGTGATATTAAACAGTCCTTTTTAGTTTTCATATAAGAAAAAGTCAGTAGTTAAAGGTTTAATGGTAAGAAATGACAGCTTTACGAAACGGTAGGCAGACCGAGGTAATAGAGAAACAATATATTAACTCTGCACATTATTGTGACAAGGCACATTTCCACCACTGCCAAAAATAGGGGGAAAAACAAAGAATGCGAAAAATACTAAGCTTCCACATAGACGATTGAATTGTAAATTTTATAAAGTAAGTCATGTTATAGTTATAATTTTTATTACTTTATATATTTTGTATATAGTATCCGTTTAGTCGACCAGCTAGCCGGGCCAGCGCCTGCGCACGCGCCGTTACAGAGAGTGCAGGCCTCAACATAGATTCCGCCTAATATTGATATTGTGATCTGCAATCTTTGAAGCGGTGCTTTAAAACTAAGGACCTGTGTACTTACCAGCTATGTTTGGATACTATTGTAACGAGTAAAGAAGTTTTGGTTTTTGTTCCTTAATTATGCATAACAAAATCATTTAAGGTAATTATTAAATATAAATAAATGCTAACGTCGTGTATGGACAGAGCTCGGTGACCTTTGGCTAATGTGATTTTTATACTTATTCGGTGTTATCTGGGGGTCAATAAAATCGTTGATTAGATACTGTGATTATGTACCTGTGCGGTACGGGGTGGTTTCCTAGGCTCTGTCTTGTTCGACTTAAAAAAAATAATGATTTTTCTTCAGTTTTACTTTGATCCCATCCTTTCCTTATATACACTTTATTTACAAAAGTAGTTCAATACTACTGAATGGAATAGTCAAAATTCCAGTCAGTATTGAAGCCTTGTGTAGCCCTAGGCTACTACTATAAGGACTATACAATTCATACATGCATATGTCAATAAAATATCACACAAACACACTTCCGAACAAACATACAAATCTTAAGAACTGGCTATGACGTTCCAAACACAACAAATAGGTCAATCTCTTAGTAAACAGAATAGAAATAAATAAGATTATGAAACACACGTTTTCCATGCATTTACACTACGTAATGCAAAATATTTACATAAAACAGGTTTCACAAAAAACATTAATACGACCTATGAACAAATGTACTTATTGTACACTATTGCTTGGATGACCCAATCATCAAACAATAGGGACTAACCTTTATGGTTATTCAAACGTATCTGCCCCTTATCTAAATAAATTAAAAATAAAATATTTTTACCAGTCCCCGGCTGTAGAATTTACTCAATTCTAAACTACCCACATTCAACAAGAATTTTAAACGAAGTCAGTCAGTATATTTCCTTAGTCAATAATCTATAAAGAAGCTATGACAAAAAAAAACAGTTCACAGTCTTCCTTATGTATTATTACTAAGCAATGAGTATGCAAGCCATGTGAACAATTAAACATTATTTATATAAACATCGACGACGCTGCTTCCCTGACACGTGTTCGAAAAATTAATTAATTTGTAGTTTTATATTGTGTACATATTGTGCTAATGGTGTATTTAAAAATGGCAATAAACCAATATTAATTATAACCGAATTATTTTTCATTTTACATTTTTTTTTGTATTGCGGTTAAATAAAACGTAAGTGTTTGCGACTGAACTTATTATTTTAATGACTATATTCTATCGGCATACCGGTAAATTTTATAAGTAGTTACAAAAAGAGTTTATTGAATATTTTCCTCCATATTCGTCGCTAATAAGGATAATACAATATGTTCTTAGACCTACTTATATGCACTTCTGTTTACACATTATATAAAATTTATAGGTATGTAAGTGGTCTGTCCACGTCAAAGAGGCACCGTGGGATTCTACAATAATATTTAAAATAAAATAAGTAGTTAAAATATTCAAGCGTTGTTAAATAACAACTATATAAAAACTACGAAGGTGCCGATGGATTTCGTGCATAATCATCTCTATGGGGGGTAAGTATCTACTTAAGCGTGCTAGTAAGATTAAGACGAATTCCTGTTACGCCCATTAATTATGTCTAAAAATGAGAACAGCTTTAAACAAAACAAGTATGTACAGTTTTAAATGATAAAAGAATATTATTATAGTGAGATTTTCTTTGGCTGTAAGAAAACATACGTGTGCCTGGGTGAGATTATGACATCTAACGTCAAAAGTCAAAACAACAGTGAAGTTGGTGCGTGTGGGCTATAACTATGGCTCTTCGAACAGTGATATCTTCTCGGATTCCTATGGTGATAATATTAGGTGCGACAGGCACAGGAAAGACAAAACTAAGTTTGGAATTGGCTCAGAGGTTCGAAGCGGAGATTATCAATGCTGATTCAATGCAGGTACGTAGAAAACTGGCTACATTCTAACCTCAAAGATTTTTGCTGTGTATCGTTGTTTCTATTAAAGTTTTGACGCTAATAATTGATTCTACAAAGGGATATGTTTATTAGGTTCATTATTAATGAGTACCTTGAAAGATAAATATAATTTTATTATAAAAATCTTATTGTGTTTTAGAAAGTGCAACATAACCTATAAAAATGTGTTTTGGTCATACTTTGAGCCTGTAATTACATATATCCATCACTTTTAAGTGAAATTATGATAGAATAGGTACCCTAGTTACATGTATGTATTAGTTACCTAGTAAACTGCAACCAAAACAGAATATCTTATTCTTTAAAACATAACTAATATATATTTTTATATTCATCAATTACAATAAACATCTTAATATTATACTACTTTTTTCTAAATATAATCCCTTACATTTATTTTCTGTACATTCATATTTTTTAATTATTTCTTATATGTTGAGACATTACCCCACAATACCGCTTCCGCAGTTTGCCTGTTGGAATGTAACAAACTTAAGGCCTGTGTTTTTGCATAAAGTCTTATGTTCAAGTATTAATATCATCTGTTTATATTTTTAGCCTCCATTTTTTAATTTGTAAAGAAGGATAAACTCATCTTGCTTTGTCTTTATTCATTTTTTAAATTCTTCACAGACTTCTCAATATACGAATATAGTTTGCCCCTGGCGATAACTGCAGTGTCTCTCAAAAAAATATATACAAACATAATATAATTGAGTAACACTAAAACACAGTTCAGTTATTATGTATTTTGAATAAAATATGGTTTTATAATGAATATATACGAAACTAAACATTTATTCGGCGGCAATAACAATCTTTGTATTTTACTACCTGGGCGGCAATGGAAACATAATTTATATTACATTGCAAACATCCATGGAGTTTTTACTTATTATCAGTCGAACCATTTTCTTCTTAACTATCATTCTACAATAAATTCTGCATTTATTTTTGAATATGATTTTTCATCCCATTTTATTGTTGCTTTTATGACTTTAAATATATATTTTTTTTACGGTACACAGCGGCTAGACTGTCACTAGTAGTGCTGATGTCTATGGGTAACGGTGCCCCAAAAAATTATGTGGGCATTAGCTGGTCTGCATTTTGAGCATTCAAAAACTTTCTAAAATGGCTAGTATTCGTTATTTAGAGAGTATGGGTATGGTTCTATTGTTTCTGGGGAGATGATGCTTAAGATCAGGCTTGCAGTGTCCATGCCTCTACCTTCAGTTGAGAAAAAATGTACCTATATAATTGTTTATCTAGTTATCAGGTGTGCTTGAAAACTCTCAGGTGTGAATAAAAATATTAATATTCATAACATGGTTATGGAATAATAAGTCAGATCTTCTGACTGAATCTGACCTATAGTGACATAAAAGTTGACACTGACTGACAGAGTGTGACCTTTTTATTGCTAATTTATTTATACAGACACTGACTGAGTCGGATCAATATTGATAATGTTATTCAATACACTTGAAAGAATATGAGTGGGTTTTTTCACCTTAGGTCCTTGTTGGGTATTGAAGTCATTAAATTCATTTAATTTCCTTGACATCTTCCCAACAAATATAGTTCGATTCTAAATATAATTACATCATCCATAAATAGATAAAAACTAGTTATTATATTACCACCATTTGGTCGCTACATGAGCATTTTCAATTTTATTCCCACATCTGTTCACATCCAGTTTAGTTTCAAATTAATTTGGTTTACACTACCATTTTCGGCGGGCACTAAAATTTCGTCCCTACTTTGGGTCCAAACATGATTGGTGCTAACTTAACTACTATCTAGAACACGTTTGACAACTATGTTTGTTATGTCTAAGGGAATCGTGTATTGAGATAATTAAATTGCGTGATACTTTAAATACTTTTTTATTTCTTATATTTCTTATATTGTTCAGTCTAGAATTTAGAGGGTGACCAATTTGTATTTTTGCTAGTGTCAGTTTTTTCGTTTTTTCCCGCTACCACAACCTGATACCATAATATCCAAAAGACTAATAGAGAGTATCCTATAAAACATAGTTCGAATGCAAGTAGGATTTAAGCAATTGTTTATGGAGACAGAAGGTTAGGTTATATGTTTTGTCTTTGACAATAAACAATAACAAAGAACTTTAAACAATATGTAATAGTAAGTCTAGATTCGAAATAATGATTTGCAGTTTATTCCACACCTATTTATAGGTATGTACAAAGTTACAAGCTATAAATAAAATTCTATACTTAAAACGTCTAAGATGAATCCGAATTTGCTGCCAAAAGAGCGATTGCTTTGTGTTTCAAATAACGTTTTGTATAAACTTGCATAAATACAATATTTCTTTTTTATTACCTTGACAAATTGACTATGCCGATCTTCGATAAGAAATAGTACTGCAATATCGCATTATTTTAATTGTAAGATTAGAAAATAATTTGAGTATGTACATACTTCAAAGCTTTTCCGCTATAGGTCAGTCATCAGACAAGGTTGGGATGCTCTCACCAACATATCCAAATGTATTTCTGAACAGAGAAATTATCGTCGCTATCGAATCAAAATATAGAATTTTGGTTTTTATTAAAAAATAATGCAAACGGTCATGTTTACAAATTTTCATGTAGTAGTTACTATTGTTTTTAAAGATATTATGGTTCAATACTAAGTAAGATTATGCCCTTTCTGAAAAAAAAACTTTTTTCATTTTTTGTGTTCCCTGAAACAGGGTATTTAAACATACATTTTGATATGACAGCGACGTTATATCGCTGAATCGATCTCGAAAACATAATCTGGAACTAATTTAAGAATTCTGTTACAACACTAAATTTCTTATTTACTAGAGATGATTTCACCAAGAAGACGTTACGATGAATCGATCGCGATGACCCATTACCCACGAACACGCACACAATAAAATCATTATAAGGGATGTTATTAATAATCCTCCACAGTTTATAGTCGATAACTGACCAATCCAACGCGTAGGAGATAATAAATCGTTATGGCATGTCTAATAGCTTAAACGGCCCAATTGGCTTGTAAAAAAACGGACACGAGTCGTGATTGATTTCGTGCGATTCTATCGAGGTTATATGTGGTGTCCATGACTGGTCTTACAAAGATACAGTCCATCTAAATTGCCTTCGCACAGGTGATATCATCTGTTGGCTAGACGTATCTTGACATACAAAAAACGGTTAATTTACAATGTTATTTCACAAGCTTTTGATTAAAGTTCCGATTCAAAAGGTTTTACTGATTATAACGTTCTCATTACACGTAGTAACAACGAAATACGGAATAAAGAAATATGTTACAAAGGAACCAAATAAACGTAACAAAATGTTACAAAAGTATTTTTTATCCAAACATTCCGAACGATATTGGGGGGTCAACGGTCTTTTTCATCTACAAGAAAGTACGAAATAAAAACATACGAATTAATTTAACATCCTACGCTCAAAGCGAACTGGCGATTCGGTAAAAAACGGACAAAAACTGGATGAACGACTGCCTCTAGTATAGATCATCATCGATCACTATTTTAGTCTGCATATCGGTTAGAATAAATCAGAAGATGTGTATTGTATGTTTGTACGTAATGATTTATACATCCGAAAGAATATTTTTGAAAACGGAAATGAAATACGCAATTGTTCCAATCCCAGTTCCCACGTAATATGTTTTTTTCTCGTTTTTCGTCGAAATATAATTATATATAGTTGAAGTATCATAGTTAAGATGGTTCGGAACCAGTATCAGATATTTTGTATTATACATATATAACATATATTATATCCTTTCTAATGTTTAAACTTGGAAACGTTCCTATGATCAGATGTATGGATTTTTGCTAGAAGTTTTCGCCTAAACCCCTGTACGGATTTAATTATAATTTGACACATAAGTATACCATGTCCTGGATTAACTTAAAGGCTACTTAATGACCGGGTAAAGTGCACAATTTTGTTTCTATACGGAGACGGTTATGTGACTTCACTGCACCTGAGGTAAGCAGGCTTCAGATAGAGTATCCACTGACGAGAGATGATTATCCCTCTACAACCGACACAATTATGCCGGCCTGTTTAAAATCCGTTATACTCAGGTTGACCCACGAACGTGACATTTACTTGAGTTACCAGAGCGGATTTTACACCATGTGTAAAGTCAGCAACAAAAATGACTGAACAAATTCAAAACATCGAAACGTTTTTACAAATAAAATAAAAATACTTTTTTTTTTAATCTAAAATAAAGTGAACTCGTTGAAGTTTATTTTAGTAAAGTAAAAACGACTCCAGTGGTCCCTATCCAGGCGGATACAACTGTGCTACCACCAGCATTATTTATTCTAAAGTAGGTCTTTCACACCGGTGGAGCCGCTAACAGACACCGGATACAACAAAATTATTGGTGTTCATTTTTTCGCTTGCTTAAAGATCAGAAGATTCCAGGTTCGAATCTTGGCAATGTGACCATTATGTAATTATTGATTCTCGGTACATTTTTTAGAGTATAATCATTAATCAACTCGCCCAAATTTTAGTGCTTCAAGATATCTTAGTTCTAATCTTATACGTCAATCGTCTAGGTCTTAATTCTGTCCATTTAAGTGCCGGCGAGCTGCATTACGCCGCAGTTATCGTCGATTAAAAAATAAACCATTCCATTCTAAAAATTAAGCACTAATGCTTTTCCGGTTATAATCACGCAAGCTAATGTCGCGGTCGTAAGAAAGTCCGCTCACGGCGCCGACATACGCGATGTGGTAACCACGGCTCGGACTCCTTATGTGGTAATTACTGGAGTGACCACTCGCCACGCCCCGCTACCATGTTCAAATGAAAAGAATTACGATGGTCAGATGATGAATTTGAATTGTTCAGCGATGGATTTTGTAGAAGGTTGTGATGTGGGATTGTTTTGGGATATGTTTTATGAAAGGTTATGTCGTCGGTTTAAACCATTTATTTCTCCACACACACATAAATACAACAAAAAAAAGTATAAAAGAAAAAAAAACACACACACAGTTAACAATACCAGGCACACATTGAAATGTAATTGACTTGAGCGACATTTTTTGGTGATACTAAGTTTCATACATAATTAAAATCAGCACTTTTTTTTTTTTAAAGTTAAAATTTTTCCAAAAAAAAATGTTGCTTACGTCAATTTGCCTTTCAACCGTCGATGTGTATATAATTTAAAAAGTTTAAAGTTGTTGCTTTATCGAATAAACAGTTAACAAAGTTAGTTTTGTTTGATATTAATTTCCTATAAGCTTTTAGTTTCCTTGAGAATCAAATTATTTCTAGTTCCTAGTAAGAGGCAACAACTCTTATTGGAACTTCTCATATAAGTGCGCAACCAGCATCTATAATATTTGTACACGTCGTGGAATTTGGCTTCCGACCAACGAATGCCGTTTCACCATTCACTTATAAATTGGAAATAAAAATCACTATATGCCATAATAAGCCTTATTTCAATGACAGACACGGCTAAATGGTCAATTCAAAGTTCCTACAAATAGACATACATCAAGAGCGAGGTGACACTACAAGCTATCAAATTCAAATAAAATCATAAAAAGCGCCTTACTTTATACATTATTCAAGTACATAAATCTGGGTAAACGTTTGTTCTAGAGATAATCTCTGAGACGGACATTAAATCTAAATTCGCACGGTAAAAAAACACGATAAATCTAGATTAGTATGTTCTCATGGTAGTAAAGATGCATTAATTGGGGTATGTGTATGGGTATGCAGGTTCCCAGTACCAATATCATGTTCGAGTTTGTCTACACAAGTTATATAACCAGACGTCGTGAGATGCCGAACAACCTTCGGACGGGTCGCTGCCGTCACAGTATACACCAAACTCGGAGATCTACGCGCTCGTAAATATTCAAAACTTGGTTCTGAATAATGTAGAGCAACGAGTTAATTGTTTCTAGGGATCGAAAAGTAGTGATTGGGCGCTATTTTTCGTCGTCTTTGATGGAAGATCGTTAGATATAGAAAAATTAAGAAAATTGCGCAGAAAACTGGAAAATTTCAGAAAATTTAACGACTTTTAATTTCGCGTTTTTGACCAATATTGATGAAATTTTTAATGTGATTTAGATCCTGGATGGTTAAGATTCACAATTGGAGCTGATAGGTGGCGCTGTAGTCGGATTCTAGGATTTTATCTCCTCTTTAGAACATAGCTCTATCAGGACCGCTAATACATAATATTTTACGTAAAATCTTTAGAGCTAGTTCGATGAAAATTCTTTAATATGTACGTAGAACTTTATCCAGCGTATAGAGTTTGTTTCATCAAAATCGACCGTCAAGTTACGAAGGTATTCAAGTTTAACGCTCGTACCTGCATAATAAGAAACTTCGTCATTCGAACGGAGCTGCGGGTAAAAGCTAGTGAATGAATAATGCCAGCCGACATAGCCAATGCACGTAAATTTCGTCTTGTTCAATTCTGTTAGTCTAAAGGTCAAATATAACGACAGCTTCTAATTTATGTACATTACGTTCATTAAATTAATTCAGAATTAATCGTGTCTGATCTGTTTTATTTATATTTGATTAACAATCGACATCTGCCTGGAAAATTACTGAACGCTATTTAAAATATAAAATGCTGATTCGTATTTTAATTATATGGACTTATTGATGGGTTCCTAAAATCTCTGGATGATCAACACAGGGGATTGAGTCATGTATCAAGATCGCGATAGTTACATGCAATCTTGGTTGCGTATGATAATTGGAGGCGACACTGGTGACACGGCTGCTATTTATATTGCTTACGATGTAAAACAAAAGACTCGGACTTATAGGAAAATGGGAACCCGTATTGGAATTTTAGATCTCTATAACATATATGGGTTAGCTGCATTCTTATATAAGAGCATAAGTACAGCTGCGTTTCTATAAAAAATAAGAAAAATAAATTTTACGTCGAACTAGTAATTTCGCAAGGACTTTTCTGTCGTCAATAAATCAACAACCCGTGGAGAAGCTGTAAAAAACACCACAGCAACACGATTTTATAAATGTCAACATAATTTTAATATTAATATAAAAGATGTTAAAGATATTCATTTAAGTATTATGAATCAAATTAGTATTGATATCGATGAACGATCAGGTTATCTGTCCATCACGTATTTGCGTTTGATGTTATTTATTATGTCGCATGTCTGTGTTTGGACAGATCTGAGGACAATACTCTTCGTGACATTATGGTTAAAACTTCACGAGTGTCTGACACAAATTTACGTCTAGGCCCCAAACTGTTCCATTAGCGTCCCGACGTTAGTTTTGTATAACGCGATAAACTATTTTTTGTGCACAACGATAATTTTATGTTAAATTTTGATGCTCGTGTGTGAAGATGATAATTTTTTGGATAAATGTAGTAAATTAATTACAGTGTTGATATTTCCTTTTTGAAAGCTATTGCAGCGACTCATTTGTGTTTGTTACCTTATTGTTCATAGTAGTGTTTAATGTTTTATTAGTGATAAGAATATTATTACTGAACCACTCATAATTGTTAGCATAAAACAGCAAATTTGTTCATATGATCAGCTGAATGGATTTCAATGCAGGATTACTAATGCATGAAACTAAATTCCATTGAACATAATGATACTATAAAGTATTCGAGACATATGACGAGAAGGCGTAAATAAAGCAAATAAAATTCTGCCCTGGTGAACTCTCAGAATACCACGTTAAACATAATCCAGATAATGATGATTTCTATGTTTACATCGTTTCCTAAAAGTTGTAAATTTATGTTTTTTTTTATCATCATTCCCAAATATTGTGCCTGCGTAACACACGTAATTATTTTTAATTAGGGTCCAGTTAAGCCGTGGATTAGGTCCCGCGTTTTGTTTGTTTTCTCCCGCGGTACCAACGTATCCGTTTAATCCCATCTGACTGATGTGTTGCGAAATTAAGGTCATGAAGTTTGATATTAACTGGTATTATTATGTTGCCGTTTATCCGATTTAGATCGGCCGAGTTAAATAACAGATTGTTTATATACTGAGTCAGTGGTTAAGGTAATCTAGATAGTTCAGAATCTGGTATATGTTGGTATTTTGTGTGTTGCTAAAGTTATCTATTTGCCGGTTTTCGTATATCACTCCTATTTCGTCTTCTCACTTTGGTCTTCCATATATTACGTCATTCGATGGTATCATGAGTATCATTGCAATTTAGACGTCAAACTAGCAGCATTCCATTTTTAGAATTTCACGTTAATGATAATCTGTTGATGTAACATCTTAACAGTCGCAGTAGAAACTAAATTATTAAACAAACAGATTGCAAGTGGCACACCAGGTGCATTTACGTGGAAATCTGTGAATTTAGGTGGCATGAGTTGTTTAATGGGCAGAATGGTGTTAACGGGAGCGTTAATAGACTACAAACAATAACTGTTTACATGAAGATGAATGCATTAGTCATTGTAATAGCTCCAACTTCAATGAGTCAAGTGAGCGTCATAGAAAGTGTGTTGGATATATTTTTAGGTCTAGTTTTATGATTAGAATTTATGACTAGGATGTTTCTTCTCATTGGTCTAATGATATTGTAAAATTTCTAAGATTCAGTGCAGTATCATATTCAATCTCTGTTATTGTATTCGGTTTAACGTCAATAATGCATTTAAGTATGTTAGTTAAACGTTATTTCTCATGTAAGTGAATGTAATTCTTTTTGAAAAACAAATGTATGAAACCATAAATTAATGAAACCTGAATTTCTGATTGCAAAATATTAATTTGTGAGTTTTTCGATTTATGTCCCATCTTGCTAGCCACGATAGTTCTTAGACAAATACTTCGCCTAATAAGAACCTGTTATTAAGAAGAGTGTTCAGCTCTAATAAGTCAAAGAAAAGTGTTTCTAATTCAACCATAGTATAAAACTTGGATGAGATAATGGGGGTAATATCCATCATACTCGCAGTCTATACGTACCCATATCTAAGGCCCTTACATTACACAGGAATCGCGTCCCAATTATTCCCAAACTCAAAACGGTAACATCTGCGCCGTTCACATATACTATGATAAATTCGGCAAGTGTGCGCGGGCGCTTTGGTGTTTGCATTCCGCCTCGGGTTCGATGTCTTGGCCAAGGCCAGCGGCGCGTTCCCGTCACCCCGCGGCGCCTCCGTCCACTGACCAGTGCCGCTTGTGTCCTTCCTAGTTCCTTCTTGTTTATTCTCGAATGTCCTGTTCCAAGGACAGTGTGCTTATTGTTTTGTTATCGTACTGTTTAAAAGGATCTAGGGCCTATGAGTGTTTGGCACATATATTAAAATCGATAATTAAAAAATGGTTTATAATGGCGCTTATAGTAGTGACACGTTTTGCTTAATTATTTCACAAAATACAATTTCCTAAAAACCTAGTACATAATGTGTGCATATTTAATTGCAAATATATGCATTTAATTGTCCCGGTTTGATGCCGTTTTGCGCAGTCCGGTTATATCGCGATTTGAATTTCAAGTTTTCTTATTTGGACAAGCTATCAATACAAACTATGTAAGTGCAATGTACGGGAATTTTCTTACATTACGTAAGCACTACTTTATAATCAAAGCGATATGATATGCTATCAGTTTTTATGTGTTTCGCAGTTATACGACCATATTTAATTCAAGCACCGCATATTTAGGGGCCCCAATTAAATCACCAGTAACTTAGTGCCCAGTAATACGAAATATTTTCGCTTATCTTTGCTTAATTTCGCTCGCTCTACTTGCGTTATGGTTCCAGTGCACTAATAGGGTTGAAAGGAGACTTTAGAAACCGTTTAAAGAATGCCTACACGAAGGGAATGTTTCTGATTTATAAATCACACTGCTTATTAAAATATATTTTAATAATTTATATACCCAGCAGTGTCGTTTTTCTCGATGCGGGGATTGCATTCGCCAGCGAATTAGATGCTGTGAAATATTTGTTAAATTGTTTTTTTTTCTCTACTCGCAACACCTGATGATAAGCGGAGAAGGGTCCAGATAAAGAGTCGACTGAAGAGATAATTATCCCTCGTCAGTCAACACAATTATGCCGGCCTGTTTGCAACATATGTACACAAAAAAAACCGAAATAACAATTTATTAATTATACTGTAAATATTAGAGTTGATCAATTTTAGTATAACAAAAACTGGTGGTATCTTCCAAAGAACCTTACCCAATATTGAGGATGTCCACACAAACCGATTATTTGTAAAGTAAATACAAACAGTATTAAGTTTATTCGACGGGCATGTAAACAGACCTAATGCCAAGGTCGACCTTCGGAAGTACCGCGGAACTTCTTGTGTTCAAACTATAAATAAATGCGCACTTAAATCGTTTGCTGGTGAGAATTTGAAAGGGTGGACACGTGTATTTCAAATTGTTTGATATACATTTAATTTGTTCAATACAGGAATTTATTTGAGAGGAAAAGACACTAATGTTTCCGATGGTAGGTGATCATAGTTGCCAGTAAACGTCCAGATTACCAAAGGAATTGTAGATACGTTGCCACTGAGTAGACATAAGTTCTTCTATTAAAGGTCTTTAAATAATGTACGCTAGAAAATGCTGAAGCGAAAACTAGTTCCACAACGATTGACCAATTTTCCATTGAGTTTTATTTTTATAATTTTATATGACGAGACGAGCTAATCACAGCCAATCTGCTGGTGGTAGGGTGTATTTTATATCCGTCCGGATAGCGACCACCGTATACAAGGTGTTAAAACCCGCCATAGTGGCCTACGTAAGTATTGCGTTTCTGGATCAGCCTGTGTATATCTTGTTCCAACAGGCCAACGTAATCCGACTGTCGAGGGGTAATCATCTCTCGTCAGTCGACATTCTATTGGACTCCACTCCAGTGGGGTCACTTTGCCGTGTCTTATGAAAAAACATCTGCTTCAATAGTATAGTGCACGCTACATAGAACTTCGAGACTAATCCTGCAGTGCTAAATTGCTCTGGTCTTTCTAAGACATTGTATTTTAACTTTCTTCGCAGACTGAGTCTACCATGCCAGAATTGAGATGTACACACACATACTCATGCCATTTATCTTCGTAGGGTAGGCAGAGTCGCAATTGGTGTGCCCACATTTTTCCGTGGGTATTCTGTCCCAAGTGATAGCCTATCACCATATCGAGTGCGAATTTCAAACCAGGCTAATACTCCGTTCTTTTTTCTCTCAGAATTTAACTCGTTCTCACTCCTTCCACCGGGGGGGTGAGTGGAACGGTAATATAAGGTGCTCTCGGGGGTAAGTATAGCATCATCCCAATCGACCAGCAAGGTCCTCAACGCCCCATTGATTCGCCTTCTACGACAGGCAGGTGATACCGTGGCGGAATACTGGAGATGTTTTTAATCCACAAGGAACAGAGATGTAACCTTTCATATTTGACAGTACTATCCAGTACAGCACATTGATAGCTATAGTTTACGGCTTATCATCCAAACTGCCCGAGTTGAAAACCCTTTTACCCAGTAGTGGGGGACGTTTGTTAGTTATGTAAAACAGTTGTCGTAGGCGTAAGTGTCGTTTAAACCACGGGCTACCGGACAAATGGTCAGGATGTTGACCTTGGAAAATCCTCTAGACATTTTCCTCAACGGTTACTGCATAGTTAAAATAGTTGAGCGGATTATTTAACATAATTTTGACCTTTAGCGACATATCGTCTTGTTGGCTAAGTAGCGGAATCCGGTTTTGTACCGTGAGTTTCTGGATTTTATCCCCAGATTGGGCAATACGATTTTCTGTGTTGATATTTGCAAAAACACCTTAGTTTCTGGTTTGCTCATTATCACATACAAGAATGTGGGGTGTACTAGTTGCGCCTCTGCCGAACCCTTCGTCTATAGAGGCGTGTGTAAACGTTCGTATGTAGTATGTAGTACGAGTAGTAAAATAAATTCCATCAGGCGCAAACCGGTTCACCCTTCTATAAATCGCAATCCGCCACAGACCACCCAAAGTACGTTTTTGTATGGCAAAGGCCGACGAACGAGAAAATACGTGTGATGGTAAATACTCCTTGTTCATTAATGGACCGGGAAGTGTGCCTACGATTTTGAATAATGTATCACCCTTGAATTATATGCTGTCTACGGTTGAGCACGGCCTCCTTTACTTATAACAGGGTTCAGGCCTTGTTCCAAAATGCTGGTGTAGTGGATCGGTTTAGAAGACAGGAATTCTTGTGTTTTCAGACCAGCTCTCCGTGATTGGTTCCCTCAGAGGGTATCGATGTGAAGCAGTCACATCTAAGCCAATTTTTTTATACAACGTGCATGCATAATATTGCTCCGACTCTAAATTAAGGCATAAGAGTTGGAAGAAAAGGAGGATGGTATGTGATAAATTTTCATGAATAATCACAATTTGATTGAAATGCGAAATGGTCTTTATTTAGGGAACAGAAATTGGATACAGGTGCTATATTTTTTATGTATACGTGCTCAGCTAAGTGACCCCAATGCATCTAATGACAAGTTAAGTGAGGTCCAAGAGAATATAAAATGACGAGAGATGATTAACTTTCGGCAATCGACACAATTATGCCGGCCTGTTGGAACCGGATTTGCACAGGCTCATCCCAGAATGCGACACACTTACGTAGGCCATTATGGCGTGTTTTAACACCTTGTGTACAGTGGTCGCTATCTGGGCGGATATAAAATATATATTATCACCAGCAAATAAAATATCTTGATCATCCAGGAATTTCACATATACCACGCGATTTTACACTCCACAAAGAGTTCTTGAATCAAACCTTGATCGCGCCAGTCCATGTATTATGCTGTAGACTTTAGAAAAAACTGGTTATATCATTTTCTCAGTTACCACATACCACACCGATATGGGCATAATAATCATCGACATTATTTTTAAGGAAAAAGTGTATAATATTAATATTTTAATCAAGTTTTTGCACGTTCGTAATAGTAACTACATTTAATTTTACAACCGTTATTTATGGTATATGTTCCTTACGTAAACGTCCTCCTTTCGTTCGTTAGGTACTAATTTTGGTTAATTTTATGGTAGCAGGCTTTCAATTTTGCCAATCTACAGCGGAGAAAGGTGATGGAAGGTTATCTGACGTAAGAAGAACATCTAAGCTGGCATATATTGTAGGTAATGTATTTTATTTACATTCATTCGATACTCGTTCATATTTGTTCCGAAGCAATTTTTTTTATTAACTGATTTCACAAAAGATGTGCTAATTTCGACCAGTATGTATATGTGTCCGCGATTTTCAACAACTGATTCGATTTGGATGCGGTTTTCGTTCTTTAAATGTATATCAGGTATTTTAAACCAAACAAACACCCATCATGTATTTACCCGCGAAGGGATATTGTAGAGGCGCAACCAAGGCACCCACTTTTCGCCAAGTGTGTTCCGTCCCATGATGTGATAGAGCGCAAGCCTATCGCCATATCGGGCACTTATTCCAGACTCCGAACTGATACTGAGCAGACGAACTCAAATATAACTCTTGCCTGACCCGGAAGTCGAACCCAGGATCTCAGAGCGCTGCCGTACTGCGCTTGCAATATAACAACGCCACCGAGGCAGTCGTATTTAGGTATTTTAAACGATTGAATATAACATTTTTATCCAAATTCACATTGTTCTGTATTCGACCCGCATCTACATGTGGCCGCGATTTTTCTCATCATCATAATTTGAACTAATGACGCATAACATTTCCAAAAACTAATCTGAACCACAAACTCGAAAAAGATGCTAACGTTTTCCTGCAACAGTAAGGCACCTTCCGAACAGGTTTTACGATTATGCAAAATAATGCGACAGACGATTTACCGCGAGGTTTTCGTGTACGCCATACATGAGTGTTGACGTGACATCATGAGCTCCAACGCACATGCTCGATCTCTGATTCACGAGGCGGTGCACTGGCCGCGGTGGTTGGAAAAAAATCGCAGATGTTTCTAGTGATGCGACTGGGTGCGAATTTTGCAAAAGCGAATGTGGCGTTTGATTCATTGAAATTCGTAGATAGGAAGAAAGTCCTGCCCGTGACCACAAAGGCTGCAGTCTTCGAAACGTCGAGAGAAAACTAAAGTATTAAAACCTCGATAAAATCCGAAAAATAGTTGAATTAGAAAGAAAAGATTTATTATGGCACACGAACAGTATAACGTGCATATAGTAACAAAAATAAAAACATAAAACTAGAACTATAAATTGTACCTATTGTGCCAACAATGGGATCCCTCATTCGGCTTCTTGCTGGAGTACCAGTATGATACCGCAGCTGATTTTCAATGAGGCATCCCGGGTGACGTACCGTAGATAGTGATTTGAGATTGTTTTTTTTTTTAATCATGTGTAATTCGCCAATATTTGTTTTGGATTTTGTAGAATTACCAATGTTGTGTTTTTTTAGATTCATAGAATATTGCTGTACTTATTTTCAAGTAATTTTTGGTATTATTATTTAAAGCTGAAGGATTTGTTTGGACGCGCTAATCTCAGGAACTACGGGGTTCGAATTGAATAATTATTTTAGTGTTGGATAGCCCATTTATCGAGGCTATATAACACCATGCTATGACCAATAGGAGCGGAGCATCAATGAAAAATGTTGCAGAAACTATCTTCCTATGTTTCTATCCCGGGAAAATATACAGCGGGATTTTTATCCCGGAAAACTCATTCACGCGGGCAGTGCCGCGAGAAAAAGCTAGTGAAGTTCATTTTCCAATTATGTATCAACTTTGTGATCAATATCTTTAACTACAAAATATTTTCACTTTCAGAAAAAGTCATCCGCGTTAAAGTATACGAATTTTTCCCATCACTATAACGAATGAATGAATAATTGCTTTTTATTCATGGATGTGAATTAAATGATACATCGTTTATTAATGTTAAACATATCGTTTAGTTTTGACTAGAATGTATTTATGTCCAAGGCGCGATTTCGGAAGTATATTTCTTTATAGTATTATTGGGTCCAACATTTGTCATACAAATAAAGTTATGCCGTCCACACATGGTTCGGAAAACTGATCGATATGAAGTGTACAGTTAAATAGTACTGGGAAATTGCAACGTGCGTCGCAACATTATTCGGTCATCATCGACTCCTTGATGGTAACCGCAACTAAGAAATAATTGTAGTATTTTTAACTAGCCGATCGTAAGTACTGTTCTCAGAGCCTGAATGTTTTGGATTTGTTACATTGTCAATACAAATGTTGGTCGAATATTTGAAGAATCGATTAAACATTTAAGTTCGATTTGATCGAGTTTTTTCACAGTTATTGCAGAGTTTATTTAGTTCAAACTCGAATTAGATTTCAATCTTATGATGTAATAATATGTTTTGTAATTTTTTGAGCATTAAAATTCTATAATCCTAATTGAAATGATATTAAATTATATTTTCAATATTTTACACTCTCTTTAAAATAAATGAAACAGAATTAGTTATTACATCAAATAACAAGAACTTTGCCGTCTGAGACAAATTAAATATTAATAAATACGTACGAAATCTTGTGCCGAAATCACAGTAAATTTATTTAAATACGTCTTGTCAACATAATAGTCCGTCGTTTAAGTTCAAGGCCCTAGGATACGTTTTCCTTATTTAAATTTTGTATTATTTGCACAAAATGGTATAAGTGCGTCATATCTTGATACATTATTTTAGAACAAGTAAAAACCTAATGAAATTGATAACAGATTGAAGTTAAACCAGACTACCTACTGGATGGACCGTTAACACGTCTGGCTTTGGGGCTAATAATAAAAAATAAATATAAAAAAATAAAGATTTGCCGTAGAATTTATATTTATGTGAGATTGAAAAAAACATGTGTTTTGGGACTTACATCCAATGGATTTTTTTTGGAATTGAGCCGTCTGTATTCACCATTATATTAGTTTGGTTTCTGCCTTATTAGGTCTATTGCCTATTAGGTATTAGGCTATTAGGTCTTGGGACATCAAGGCCTTATGTCAAGAACAAAAAATGCTGCAAAATTTATGTTGCATTCATTAATGTGTCTAATTTTCATATATTTCACGATGGTCTATTCATTTCTTCTTATAACAGCCTACGATTTAACTAAGAGTCTAAAATTTAATCAACAACACCGCTAGCCGCTACTAAATCACATTATCAACTAATCCCACCTGCCCATTTACGTTTTATTACATCAAATCCCCCGTGATTACCCAACGTCGCCATATTAGCCGCGTCATCGAGATTATAGTTTGGAATCGTGAGATGATTCAATTCAACCTCATTCGCAATGCAGAATGTAAATAAATAGTAAAACTACTGCGTGTTGTCTGCCTGCCAAGAGTTGGAGCGATTTGTGCCAACGCGTCCTTGTGGACTTGTCTTTGTTTGGTTATTATTTTTGGTGTTGTTGCCTTTTCAGGTGATGGTTTTTTGCTGTGTCATGGGATTTTGTTTCTTGTCTAAGGGGTTCTAAGGGTTTTATTAATCGAGACATATGGTTTTGCAAATTTGTAAGAATTTCTTTATTTTAATTGTTTGATTGGATTCATTCTATGATTTCAAAAGTGTAGCGATTTCAGGCGACGTTTAGATTTTCACTTTTTTTGTTTTGATAATTTTACTAGTTCTGTGATCCGAACTTATTTGGTTACTTCGATTCCGGGAATAAATGGCAAATCTTATTTTAATAAGACTTCGTTGAGTCTAAATATATACTTTGAAGATCAGATTTTAGTCAAATAAGATGTATTATAACGATAAAATAATGGAGATATCTAAAGGGCTAATGTAGAATTTGCTAAATGATTTCAATTTATACGATTTCGCGCCAATGTTAAAAGGATTCAGCCTTTGGTCTTAGTTCACCTAAATGTTAAATGAAAACATTCACACAATAAATTTAATCACCCGAATGTATTGTTTAAAGAAGTAATTTGCGTGTACAAAAAAAGAAAGTTAAAGCTTAATCACTTCTTATTACTTAAGGTTTATTAGAATTGCGGCAATTTGCACACTCAGTACCTTTAATTTGAAGGTAATGAATACTTAAAAATGTAAGGTCATTAACCGTTATGTTTCCATTACTCGACGATGTAACAAAACTGATCGCCAATCATTGTATTACGGATACAGAAATAGGAATTGTCCAATCACTTAACACTATAATTACAGACTGAGTCCAAATTGGAAATGTTGCCGACATAATCGCAAGCAACGCACAGACGGACATGTTTTAACTCAAGTCTATATTTAAAATGGTAGAATCTTAGTTTCTGGAAAAAGAACAGTCGCCATCGCCAAATTACACATAGCGTTGCGACGGTGTAGTGCTAATAATAAATTTACACGTGACAGACGTGCCAGGTTGTTAGCACCATGGCCTGCCGGTCTGTTTTAGATGTTTTAGCTATCCAATGGGTAACGGAACTTGGGTATGTGGGTTGCAGGTAACCGTGTTTTGATTGTGTGGCCTTGGGATTTGGTATGGTGTTAGTGCACTTAGAGAAGTATCATATTGATTAATAAAAGATATGGTATCTGAAGTGTAAACTGCTATAATGTTCGCAGAATACACTAACTTGGTGATTTTTAGTAACTCCAAAAAGGAGAGGTACTAGCTAAAGGAAGGATGCTGTCTTATGTCAATGTACCAATAAAGTGTGTCCTGTAGTAGATGAACCAGCGCAGTTCAATCAGTCTCCTAAGCAGTTATGGCGTCAGAAGACAACTAAACAACAACAACAACTATATGTCAAGGATTTGCTGTGTAACGTATAAAGTCCCTCGGAGACTTTATAGAAAACTACAATTAGAGCCAGCCTAATTTGTAAGACCGATGGTCCTAATTTTTATTGCTAAGTTGCCGCCTGGCAACGCCTGCTCTGAATGGCTGATGAGTTACAAGAATCGTCTGAGGCCCAGGTCAATGAATCGGGTGTCGTGGAACTTCCACCGTGACGTAACGTGTAGTTTAACGTACACTGGTGTATTTTTATAGGTATCGACAGATGACTGAGATGGCCAGACAGAAAAGACTCGTGTATGCAAACGGTGCTGCTCCGGGCGGATGTCGACGGTCAGACATGAGAATTGTGAAGTAGTTAAAGATGGGAAAGGGGTCTTTTTAGTACGCAGCTATTCATGTAGCTTCAATATTGTGTTTAGGGCATTGTGTAAGTTTATTGCAGTACTTGATTCATTATTAATTATTATTATTAATAATGGTGATGTCAATCACCATGACTGTCACCGCTACTTCCTTTGCTAGTTGCTACGTTATTGGAAATGTCGGTGTGAACGAAGAAATGTCGAATGACATGAAGTTTGGCGTGAAAGGAGATTTTTCTATTTTGGTAGATGTAATCTATTTAGCGGTCGTTGAATTGCAATGTTTAAATTGATTACGGTAAATTTGTTTTTATGTAAATAGAAAGGCAAATAGCAGTTAAGTTTTGGCATCTGTGTGATATGGTCTTTTAAGATGCTGATGTTTTGAATTATTACCAACGTGTTACAAGTGATTGTGACCTTTAAACTTCTTCAGTTTAAAACCGTTTTATCTTCAGCAATACCACTGTAGTTCTTTATGTAATTATGGGCTGCTTTTCTTCAATTCAAGACCTTTAATCCTGAAACGCGTCACAATTATGAGTAGAAGCTAGGCCTGACAGTGACATGCATTTATATGAAACTTGGCAGTGAATCTCAGCGAAACTCTCTCAATACTTATCTGTTTTGAATCCGCAATGAAATTTATTTACTAGAAAGATAGGGAGGCAGGATTCTGATAATTTATGGCAAGGCTCAAGTGGGTCACCTGATAGTTCGTGATAACTTCTCAGCCCACACAGCATAATCGGTGAACATTGTAACTTTTTAAGAATTTGTTTATTAAACAAATAAATTACTTCCTCTCAATATTTCTTGAAGCGTTAAGGACAAAAATCAGGAATTAGTAAGGTTGATTTAGGGAGCAGCCTGGGACACAAAGTTGTTTTCCTCAAGTACGTCAGCAACTCAAAAATTCTCTTGGTTTTGTCTATGACCGTCGGTAACCAGTATGCTATTCCTAGCTCCCTGGCATTTACCTGTAAACTATTGTAGTCGTAAAGTATTGTCCCCCTTAATTTATAAGGTATCTTAGAAATACGAACACTGTACAGAGTTCCAAAACTTATAATTACATCCTCAAGTAATTATAAAACCATTCAATTAACCAATAACCATTTAACCAGTAACTACAACTATCCAGGACATACACTCCGTCCTATATCCAAACTGAACTCCTGTCTGTTGCTATCTCGGTTTTCGACTTTGTCAGCCAGCCGCCCCTCCAACCCGTCCCAATAGATTTGTAAGGTCAATTTAACTCCTCATTCAGATTAAAATTTATTAAATCAAATTTTTCATTGTATAAACCCTACCATTATATGCATACGTTGATTGTCCTTTCATTATTGTAATGATTGGTGAACAATAAATTCATACTGCCCACACTAATGGCGCTATGTTAATAATCAAAAGGGAATATTGTAAAGCACGACACAACAATGGATATTAGTGTTTATGTTCACATGTATATAAAATTACGCAATCATAGGGCCACCTTGAAACTCACGACCTCCGGTATTAATGGCCCTACTGTCATAAACAATCGTGTTAAACAGCTTCGTATAGTTTGTATTCGTTTATGAATATCATCACGGTTTTTACCTTTACATGGATAAGTAGATGTGTGTCTCATCCACAATTACATCCACAATGTTATGTGATGTGATGTATTTCTTCAGATTTCTTCGCATCGGTGTCGTTGGTTTCACGAGCATACTGCAATTATTTGACCTAAGTGACGGTATATGCTTGATCACGAATATGTGGACAGGCAAAGTAAATGAGACAGCGCTCTTCAATTACCAATTAGCAATAATGTTTCTCGTTACAGGCGCTCCCCGGAATATCAATCTTTTTTGCTTTAATTTTGGAAGGATTTGCAAGTCCCTTCTATTGTTTTTTAATTGCTTTAAGGGATCAGACGAGCTTGCTGTTCGCCTGATGGTAAGCGATACGACCGCCTATAAATAGTAGAACCCTCCAACACCTTGAAGTACAAAGTATTGTTTGGTATTCCACTGCGCTCGCCATCCTGAGACATGAGATGTTAAGTCTTATTATGTCCAGTAGTTACACTGGCTACAATGTTTTTCAAACCTGTACACAAAATTTGAATAGGAGATGACCTTATTGAACTTTTCGGAAAGTTTACCAGACTCAGAGTTGAATCAGAGCAGAAACACCCAAAATCAAAACAATAATTCGTTTCTAATGTCAGATTTGATACTTTCTTGTCCATCCATAATGTTTTGGGAAGTTGGTTCATAGGTCTCTGACAAATCCCGTAAAACAAAAAATCTTATAATCTAACTTATAACTATCACATAATGATTTCTTATGTTAACGTGAATGTTAGACATTAAAAAAAATTATGAATTGTATCACGGTTGTTATTATATTAATATAATTTTTCCCGACGTTTCGAAGACTTGGGAGTCGAACATCGAACGTACCCTCAACCATAATGTTTAACTCTCATGTTATGTGACAAGAATATGTCGGCAATATTTGTGATGGTTGCCAGTTGGACCATTTTCACCAGTAACACATGTAGGGTCGTAAAAGGGCATTAAAACCGAATACATAATTAAGTGGAACTGCGGGCCTGAATTTATGTCACAATTCAAATATACTTATCTATCTTTGATTCTGTCACTGACTTTCAATATCATTAGTATGTTATTACATAGGTTTTATCATTAAAAAGATTTTAATTTGTTAAATATAAATACTTGGTGATAGGCATATTTTATATCCATCCCATGGTTATCTGAAGGGAATCGCTCTGGAGCCTAGTTCAGATTACGCCTGCATTTTAATCGAATTGCGTGTAGTTTACTAATTCAACATGTTTCTACTATTTTACTAGACTAAATTTTATGTATTAATACACAGAGAAGAATCTTTGGACCGGAAATCTTCCTTACCATAGCGAACATGACATCATATACACACTATAACCCTGAAGTGGTAGATAGAGGATTAATCAGGAACTTCACTTTTCGCCAAGCGTGTTCCGTCCCATGGTGTGACAGGGAGCGAGGATATCGAGCAAAAATTCCAGACTTCGGGCTGATACTGAGCAGGAAAACGCAAATATCACTTTGCTCGACCCGGGATTCGAACCCAGGATCTGAGCGCTGTCGTACCCCGACCGAAATGCAATTGTGCCACTAAGGCAGTCTAAAAGTTTACATCGAGTTGTCATAATATGACATATTATGTTTTTCATAAGTGTTCGTAACAGTTGGCATTGTTACACCCTGCAAGTACCAATAAATATGATTTTTCTAACAACTAAATTAACCATATAAGTAATACTAGTTTTAATAAATGAATGCCAATTTTCTCACAGCTAAATTAGCTAAATGATTAATACCAGTTGTAATGAATGAATGTCAATGATTTTTAATTATTAAAATCTATAAACTCGTTTATGGACGAACTAATGAATTGCTATCTGCTTAGATTTAAATGGGCGCTTTATTTTTGGCAATATTGAATATATCACTTGTGTCTATACATATTCGAAGAAACGACTGTTGGATAAGCGCCATCTATCGGGACCTCAGTTAATGATTTTTTTGTATTATGGCTACTACTCTTTATCCATCGGCAATTCTGCTAATATCGAGTAATAGTAGATACAAAGAATAAAAGCGAATTTCTAGATATTAAAATATTGACGCCACATGACCCTTATTTATCATGATAATGAGTGTTAACATTGAAAGGCGTAACAATACTGAATCAAAATCAACTCAAGTCAAAAGGAGAATTCCTCATAAATGACGTCAAAATATAGTAAATTTTTTATGGATCTAACTGTTGATAATTATTAATCCGTGTGTGATGAGAGGCAGCATTTTCCGTCACACCGGAAATTTTAGGATAAGAATTAGTTTCGATTAATGCTTTTAATTGATAACTCAAGAAGTTAGTGCCCCTTGTAGGCATAAATTATATCAAATATGGAAATGCGGTTAGTTAAAAACGCTAAGTTACCATTCGCGGAAAATTTAAAAGGGCATTTGTTAATTATATTCTAATATATATCGACATAGTGCATTGATATTTATATATTCGAGTACAGTACGCAACTCGTTTAAAATGCAGAAGTCAAGGCGTCTTAGAAAACAATAGATGTATTAATTACGTGTTATACGACAAAAGGTCCGAATTAAAAGATTATCATAATTGTCGGACCAAATATGTGATCGGTGATTAATTAAAATATAATGGAGTCTTGTTTTAATCGATGCCCGTAATGGGATCGTAATAAAGCGAGGTTAATCATGTTGGTATTCGATTAGAAATTTGGTATATTTTTCAGTCAATGAGACGAAGTGCTTTGTAGTAAGTTATGCCTTCACTTTTATTGTATCATCAGATCTGTCTATTTCTGCTGCTAACTTGCGCCTTCGTGTTTCGATTTGTATGACATTGTAGCCAATGTTACTAGGCAGGTATAGAAATGTGATTGTCATGGTATTAAATAATAAAATTCGTAGACCGTATCAATCATGAATAGTCAGTCTTATAATAATAATATCAGCCCTGTATTATATGCTGTCCCACTGCTGGGCTCGAGCCTTCTCTACTACTGGGAGGGAATAAGCCTTAGTCCACCAAGCTGGCCTAGTACGGGTTGGTAGACTTCACACACCCTCACAATTCCTATAGAGAACTTCTCAGGTATGCAGGTTTCCTCGTGATATTTTCCTTCATTGTTATAGCAAAGGGTAATTCAGTCGTCCTTACGTTAAGGAAAATATTTTGTCGTCAAGCAATTTTAGAATTCGATAGAAACATATGTTAAAACCAAACAACTTAGTATCAGTACTAAGCCCCGTTACTAATTGAATAAGACACAATGTCGTCTGTATGTAAACTAAATACATACCAAATCATTTTCAAGTATTGATTCAGTTTGTTTTGAAGGAATGTTTAAGTAAATCTATAGAAATATTTGTAAAAAAATACCTTGATTTATTTCAACGCTAGAATGGAGTTTTGTTTTGAAGTATTTAATTGACAGGAAAATTCACTCATTTATTAGGGTTCTCTACTCAATAGCAGTCTGGAATCTGGAATAACATCATGGGACGGAGCACCCTGGCGAAAAGCGATCGGCTTGGTTGCACATTTGCCTACCCCGGGACAAAGGCCTGTTACGTGTGTGTGAAAATGGGAGATGGATTCTTTGGTCTAAGTAAAGCCTTTGTAAGATTCATCGTCAACCAACAGATTGATAGAACTTTGTGGCGAACAACCACTCTTTTATTTCAGATATTTTAGAGGCCGGTGTGGGTGCTTTATTTAATACGACAAAGTGTTAATGGATATTGATCCTTACACGCAATTACAATTTTTAGACGTGCACAGTAAAGTGATGGTAAGTGAAGTACGGTCCAATAGAATGATCCGAGAGATGATTACCCCTCGACACTCGACACAATTATGTCGGCTTGTTTAAACCGGATATACACAGACTGATTCCGGAACGCGATACATTTACCTGGGTCACTATAGTGGGCTCTATACCTTGTAAAAGTTAATAACGAAAGGGTAGTTCGATCTATCATGTCGAAGTAGTAGCTATTACATGGTAAAGGTAAGCAATAGACCTAGTCACCTTTAAACGCAGGAATCGTGATCGGAAAATCTAAACGGTGGTATGTCTCTCACGTATGAGTTTCCGCCTGAGTAAGTACGACCGCAAAGTCTATTGTTGCCGCCAAGCAGCAGTAGTCACTATCGTATTTTGGGTTGAAGGATATTGTAGCCAGTGTAAATATTGGACATAATAAGACTAAACATCTCAAGATGGCGAGCGCAGTGGAATACCGAACAATACTTTGCAATTCAAGATGTTGGATGGTGTTTCTACTGTTTACGGGCGGTTTTATCGTTTACTATCAGGCGAACAGCAAGCTCGTCTCGTCATTCAAACCAATAAACAATAGTGTAGTTCGAGTGAAATAACCGCTCGAACTACAGGATCAGTGTCATCATAATTGTGACCATCCTATAATGCCTAAAGTCATCTAAAATTATCACACACGTAATCCACTCCTACTTAATACTCCTACTGGAGATTTGTCTATTCGGCACGCAATTCCATATTATTATACAAGGCACGGAGACCTTGACAGTACATAAACGTTCAAATCTCAATCAAACATCGTGTTGATTATGCCAATTACTTCACGGTACAAACGCGAGGGGCCTTTGGCTAGTTCGGGTCGTAATTCTACACTAACCGCTTAGATTTCGCGTGGTTTCGGAATAAGATTGTAAAACATATATTCTTGCTTTATTATTTTTAAGTGTACAGAAGATGATTACACATTATGATAGCTAGCTAGCTAGCTGCGTTGTAAAGGGAGCGAACAAAATTCCAAATTCCGGAATGATATGGTGTTTAGTCAATGAAAAATCAATCAGAATGTTAAGGCACAAATCTTTCGCTATTATTGTATTTGAACTAAACTTTACTTATCACACTGTAGTAGAAAAATGAAAGAGGACGTGTACTGACTTAAACTAAGTTTATTTTTGTCCCAAATAGTGCAAACGAGCAAGAGGGTTACCTGATAATAAGAAATCACTGTTACCCTTAAATATCCAGAGAAATTACTGAGATATTGTAAACATCCACAATCGTTCATAGATGCCTTACCGGTCATCGTGTAAGGAACAGATTCCGCGCAGATTCCAATTAGCAACACGGAATACGGGCCCAGGTGTACGGCGGAATATTTGGCGGCACCGCGTGACATCACGTGCCACTGACCCGTCGAGGCCGAATCTTTAGTGTTAATATTGCGTCTGCGATGCCGCGCCGTCAGCCATTGATCTTGCTATGTTCTGTGTAGGGTTATCACTAGATTTTAGTGTTTTGTGTTTTTTGGTTGTTTGTCTGATTTTTGTTTTTGCTTTTTTATATAGTTTTTTATTTATTTATTATCAATTGTTTAATCTGTACGCTAGCTAGGAGTTTTACATTGAATTTACATTTACTTCTTTTTACCTTTTTATTTTTTTTTGTCAAAAATGTGCACGCTGTTTAATAATCTTATAAAACAAATAGTTTAAACATTTATTAAGTTTCTTGATCTTAACATTCGTATCTAACTTTATCATTGTAATAAAATTTTGCTTTTTTTCTTTGGACGAAAATTATAATATAAAATACCGCGATAAAATCTGAAAAATATTTTTATTTCAATGTCTAACATTCGCGTAATCATAAAAATCATTAATTTTATCATGGCTGTATTCACAGTGCACTCTGCATTTCAAGACTTTTTGGGCAAGCGTAAGGATGGGCCGTGTTGATATTTTTAAATGATTTATGTGACGTCCATACATTGTGTCTCGAATACTTCCGGTAGCTATACCTATTTTGAAACCTAGTCAGACATCCTAATCCCTCTAGATATTCTAACACTAGCCTAGTCATTAGGCAAATAGTAGGCCATATACCATTCAATATTGTAATGAACTAATTTGAATGCGGAATAAAATCCGGTACTGCCAACCCTAACAAGGTGTGAATATTTTAAATATTAATCTACGAACATGAAAATAAACTTTGATGGATCGAAATAAGAAGTTATAGGAGTGATGTGGAAATGTGAATTATATTTATTAATGCGATTGTGTGATTGGAGGTTTATCGGAAACTTAACGTCATCTGAAGTCCAAGTGTAGTTAAACGGCGATAACCTAGTTGGACATTGAACGGAGCATTCGAGGCGACGTTTGCAGGTCCAAACTCAACCTCAGAGCTTTACTTACGTGTAGTATTTCAATTATTGCTTGTTTATCATTGATGGACAACATCGCGAGGAAACTTATTTATGTAACTAAGAATTCATATTAAGAATTTCGAAGGGGTGTGAATTTTGCCAACCTGAACCAGACCAGCGTGGTGGTAATAACGAGAATCATGGATGCATTGTCGATAATAATAAGGGTACAGAGAAAGATGTGCTTGAGCCAGAAACCTCACATACCATACGAATACGAAACAGCAAATTCTTCGCATAGGTTCCCTGTCAAATCAGATACTAATCGAGACGGGTCTTTTGCTAAATAATATTTAAATATTTCTAGTGGAACTTTACAAATACGTAAGTGTATTCAACAGTGATGAATGACGACGAATGATGACGAATGATGACATTTTCCAAAAGGGAAGCCGACACAAAATAAATGTACTACTGATATGAATATATGCGGTTTGCAAATTATTCCAATGATAATTAGATTTTACATAATTTACGCAAGGGAAGCCGACAGGCATCGGGTTAAATAGACCCTTTATAGGTATTCAATTAAAACAGTCAAAATCGGGCTTAGTCTACACCATAGCACTTTATAAATACAAAGGTAGACGTATTCAATACAGTGAAATCGGCTATAAGACATTGAAGTGACCATCGAATCTGAACGCTACATATGATGGTTGTTACAAAGTTTTTTTTAATGATGAGATTTATAACTGATGTTATAACTCATTTTATATTCATCCAACTTTTGCCTGCGACTAGCCTACGTGATAATTTTTTTCCAGGATGAAAAGAAACCAATAGCACTGAGGAGTAATGTAGCTTTATATTAGTGAAAAATAAATCAAAGTCGGTTTAATAGTTCTTGAGATTAGCTCGTACAAATTCTTCAGCTTTATATATTAGTATAGATTTATTTACCAAATATGTTGCCGATATTATTAATTGTTTACGTTTTCCTTTTCTAACCGTCCGATAGAGAGCTGTCTGCAAACTTCGTCTACATTGCCTCAGTCGAGTGCGTCACACGCAAACATAGTTTTGTTATCATCATATCTGTTTGCATAGAATAAGTTAGTGAACCTGATCACGTGGTGAATTATTAGCTAGTGAATCCAGTCGTGTGAGTTTTGGAGTAAAAGGCCTCGGTCGGGCTACTTTCGGGATAAGTATATGTTATCCCAGGTTTGGTATATCCTTTTATTAATCATTCGGTATTTACCGAAAACGTCTATGTACTAGTGCGGTCATAGAAAAGCAGGAATGGAATATTACGAGCTACGTCTTGTAAGAAACCCTTTAAATATATCAGGGAATTCATATCTATTTTCTATGGAATTTAATATACTTGTACTTTGTAGACTAGTAAGTTGTAAATTATAGAGTTGCATTTCGGAAGAATATAAAATGCAGTACATTTTTAAACCTAGATTAGTCCGTAAACATGTTCTGGAAATTTGTATAATTATTTTGGTACTGTGCCTCCGGGGAGCTTTTCTTCAATCTGGAAAAAAGTCTGATTTGGTTGATTGTATTCAAAATATGTATGAAACTCATGTTGTTATATTTATGAGTTAAAAAAAAAAACTAAATTTACGTATAAATTATGATATATTTACATAACATTTATTATACCCGTTTATCGTATGGAAAAATCTTAGTAAAAGTGTATTCACGCACACTGCTATAAAACATACACAATCAAAACATAGTATATGTTACCTAATTTACTATTTAAATAATGAATTAACTCGTGCGCATTAACATAAAAAATTTAAATACATACTAAATATTATATTACGCAGTTGTACTACTATAATCTATTTATTTGTACCACTGTTTTGTTGGCGGCCTCTTCAATCGGTTGTGAAAATCGACCAATAAAGCTTTTTTGTCATACATACCTATGGTCTATTTTGATTGGTCTTTTCTCGGGATCGGATCGACGTCCTGGCTTTCCATTTGTAAGAAACTAGCATTCACTCACGGCTTCGCTCGCGCGAATTGTTTTTTCCGGGACAAAATTCTAGTTATATATTTTCCCAGGATAATAAAGTATAGTCTATGTCCAGGGTATCAAACTCCATATAAAATTTTAACTAAATCGGTAGTTTTGCGCTTTCAGACAGGCAGGGGATTTTGGTTTAAAGTATGTACGATAAGGTTTCAGACGTAATTAATTTTAAAAATATTATTCTTGAAATAGTTGTTATAAATATTCAAAACATATATGCACGAGAAAAGTCTAAGAATATTATCTAGCAAGGAACAATATGATAAGACATTTTAATAGTATAATAAATTCATAAGTAGGCAGATTAATTTTTGGATCTGAAAATAAATGCGTACACCATTCATTCAGCCATCTAAAAAGTACATTTTAGTAATTATTCCGAGAATAACACGACCCATACCAGCTTAACTGATCTAGGCATCTTAGATGGCTAAAATGCTACTCCATTCATTTTAGTAGCCAAACGTCCGCGTAGCTGGCAGATAAATCATCTAATCTCGTAGCATTAGCACAATCAACTGAGTTAGTCATTCGCTACTATGCGGCCTTGACTGCTATGAGTGTTATAAATTTCACGAAAGAACTATTGTGATTCAGAATGTTCTAGAATGATGGTGAGATGACGGTTTCGTGAATGGCTAGAGGAACTGGTTGCTCTCTTCCTGGTAACTGCCATAATCCTAATATTTAAAGAAAATGGCATCCAGATAAAATTACGTATTCTTACCAAGATAGTAGCATAGTGATAAAATGTCACCAATCTATTTCATGTAAGAGTATATCCTGGATAGTCAAGCGACAAACTTTAAACTCAGAAAAACAAAATTATCAATTTTTCCTCGAAGGGGTAGGCAGAGGTTCAACCAGAGTACCCCTTTTTGCCTGTGTGTACCATACCGTGACTTGATGGGGAGGAACCTATCGCCATATCGGACACAACAGACTTCGGGTTGATATTGAGAAGAAAAACCCAATATCACTTTGCAGGACCTGGGATATAAATACACTTTCGGAGTTTTCTGTGAGTAGTATATAACGGATTTCTGACAGTAATATATAATTTAGCGTATTCATTAATGTTGTATATGCATTTAATATTCATTATTGTTGACGTCTCATCCTCTCCCAGTGACCGTCCTGAGCCGTGGTTCGTAACCCGTTAGTGGGTTGCCCTCAGCATGGTCGCTTAATTTTCAAGGGTTGCGAGCGCCTACAGCGTTAACCCAAAAGTCCGGTGTTTTTGCAAGCTGGTCCTTGCTAGTCTAACAAACGTAGGGTCATGTAAAAAAAATGCATTTAATTATTTTTAAAGCATTAACAACATACAATACATTAAGTGTGATTCTATATTTATTTTCACGTATTTCAAAAACACCGTCATCCGCTGACCAAAACGTCAATTTGAATTATCGCGCACAAAAATGTTTTCAAACAGTTCATACATTTCAAATTTACATTACGATGGAATATATTCATACAAAACGCCGGACCAATACTTTGTTGATATTAACGTACATTTTGAAAACAAAAAACGACGCACAAAACTATCGGTGAATAAATATTTATTGAGATTGCCTCGGTTTAACATTATTATGTTTTATGGAGACATTGACGAATTGATATTCTAGACCATTGATTCCCAAAGTGGTCCAAGTGGACCCCTTGGGGTCCTCAGGAGACATGACGGTGGTTTAAGCTGGCGTGACCAAAAATAGGGGTTTACAATTCGTAAGGTCCACGAAAATTTATATGGTGCATTGAAGTATATTCTAGACACGAACGTCCATATAAACTATTTGTTCACAATCTGAACTAAAATGGCAATCAAAACGTCACTGTTATAACCTTTATTCACTTGAACAACAAATAATTTTACTTATTTGACTAAGATTTTTTATTCAAATCCAGGTTTACACTTAGACTCGAGTTCTTATATCATGAGCGCCACTCCCTACACAACAACAAGGTGTCAATGTTGACCATACTAAAGTCAGTTTGAATGGACTGCAATACAATTCAGTTGAACACAGTGAATGTTCGGAACGCTAAATAGTAGCGTAGTACATATATATCGATGATCTGGTGTAATACGAGACTTTTCCGCCCTCGCACCCACCACTACAACTCCTGTAAGCCAGGATCAGCAGTGGCACGCATTTTATGACACCGAGCGGTGAAGCTCGGCGACTCTCAGGGAAAACTAATATGTCATTATCCCGCAACGAAATTAATCAAATAGAAAAATAGGGAGGAGTTGGAAATATTAATTGTCCACTTCCCTCCTTAGCAATGGGTGATCTGGTGTAATAAAAAAGTACTAAAATGTTGGCACCTTTAAATGTAGGCAGATAATATTGATAGGGGTCGTAAGGCACGGCGACCCTAGCATAACTGTCCAAACGCCCTTGAAGACTGGCTGGTAGTGGTAACGCACTGTCTCCGCAAAATAAGAACAGTATAGGTTTACCGGAACTAGTAATTTTTTTAAAGTCTATGAGGAAAAATGTTTGGGAACCTCTGTTCTAGACTCTAGGTGTTGTATTTGGACTTTTTATTACCGTCTCAAGATACTGTTATGTAGGTATTGGATTTGTGTATAATTAATTTTAATAATGTAATTAATATTTTTTGTTTCTTAATAGTGTCGTAAATTATGTTTTTTTTTTAATTTATTGCTGTACCCGCTACCTCCTTTGGTGCAAAAAGAGCAGATAAGTTGTTAAGAATTTGTATATTTTTGTTTATATACCGTCGCTATAAATCAAAGGTACCCTGACTACGCCCACGCCTTTAATCTTTGTGGTGCCCTTTTTATTTTTAATTAGATAAAATAATAGTCAATTGCTATTAAACTTATAGATATAACTGTTAGTTTCTACTAGAAAACTTTTGTATAATATCAGCGCAACAACGAACAAGTTTGTTAAAAAAATAGTGAGCACTACAGTGTATTGTCATTCTATGAGATATGTGTGATTCTAAAGATTCTACGACAACGGACTAATATTATACTATAACTATACTATAACGGACTATACTATATAAATAAATAAATAATTTGGCGAGTCCTGATCAAAAGTTACTAACAGCAGCAAGATACTACGCGCCTACGTCACATTAAAAAATGTAAAAATAAAAGAAGGAGGAAACAGCAGAACATAAAATAAATCCCAACATCTGAAGAGGAATAATTTTTGCTTTTAATCTTGAATGATTAACTTCAAGTATGTAATACCCAACGATACATTTCAAAGGCAGTTCGTGTCCGTGACACAAAGGGATTTTAATCTACAGGAAGTGTAGAAGTCTCGTCTAGCAATCGTATACCGTCGTGAATAATAATGGAATATGTTTTAAAAATATTTTAGACATGTGTTACTAAGTTTGACCTCGGATTCGCTCACGTGAAACGCCTTTCTTGGAGTCCATTCAGTGACGAAGCGTCCATATAACCCCACTCTTGCCGGCTTCAGTTTGTGTAGCATTTATGTAGATTCTAATCATTATTAGAACGATTTATAGACCGCATTCATGCATATTAGTATCTTTATATTGTATCTGGTTCCCTTTCGGAAAAAATCATCTCCTATCTATGTGTTAGTTCAGGACACGGTCAATGTGTGTGCGAAATCCGTTCAGAGGCCTTAGCGGAACTGACTTACTACAATCGTTAAGGCAAATAGAAAAAAAAATCTATGGGACTGACATCCTAACGATAAGTGTGTCACTTAGATGTCATATCCACACAACGTTAGCATTAACGTTAACCGTTAATGTTAACCCTAGGAGTTTATTCTAACATTTACTTCTAACATCTGAAAATGTTAACATACTTATATTATTAAAATTCATGGTATGTTTAGGTATTCGTCAAGAGGAACTTCGTCTAGGGGAGACCTATGTTCAGCAGTAGACTGCATGTGGCTGCGTAGTGTTCCGTGTACGCCTGTGATATTATCGAAGTCTCTCCTCGGATGCGAAGCTCTGCCCAAGAGCAGACTCCTGCGAGGGTTGCGATTGCATATACGCATCCCGCGACCTTCGATGTAAGAGAGTGAGTAGTATGGTGGTATTCATGAGGTTCGGTAGAAATATTTAAATGGATTTGCCCGTGTTATAAACGTAGGGATATTCCTAAGTTTCATAGGTTTTACTAGTTCCTTATTTTTGACACTAAAGCTTATTCATACCTCGGTTGTCCAATACGATTCCGTGCACTAGGTACTCTGTAAAAGTTTTTGATCCTTTTCAACTCTTCAAGAGCTGAACATTCGATCAAATGAGCGATTAGATCATATATAAAAAATCGGCCACACACAAAACTTTTATAGTCTGGCAAGCATAAACGAACAAGCTTGCCAGCGTATGCCACCTGCGATAGTAGTTTTTGCGACGCTAGGGCGACGACATTTTAAGGTCACAGCCATTGACGTCTCACGAATCGCCAACACGCATTAACATCCACGTCTATTGTTCTATTACCTCAATAATTTAGGCATTTAAATGGCTATTTTATCAGTTGTATAAGAGAGACACAGATTACTGATATTTGAACAATTATGATCGTAGCTATTCCGAGGCACTAATTCTAAAGTTTGTTCACCTCGCGTGTAAGTAATTATTATAATCATTTATTTTATATATGACACTTTATATGTATTATATGAATATTCATGATAATTATAATTAATTATTGAATTAAAAATAATTACGTAAGACGACTTAAGCGTGACTAGGCTGATGATGCTGGTGGTAGGATATATTTTATATCCGCCCGTATAGCGATCACCGTACACTAGGTGTTAAAACCCGCCAAAATGGCACACGTAAGTGTGTGGCGTTCCGGGATCAGCTTGTGTATATTAGACTCCAACAGGCCAGCATAATTGTGTCGACTGTCCAGGGGTAACCATCTTTTGTCAGTCGACATTCTATTGGACCCCATTCTACTTACCATCAGGTGCCGTAGGGTCACTTACCATTTTTGATCAGTTGAGATCCCATTAGACCCCACTTCACTTACCATCAGGGTCACTTTGCCGTGCACAAGTAAAAACATAGGTCTCTCCCAAAAATGGCAACTGAGACTTGAATCTATGTGACATATAGCACTGACAATACGATTATAATAAATGGTATAGATATTGACTGCATCGGTGGCGTAGTTATATGGCGTATACAGTACGATTACCACTTTAAAGTCTCGGGTTCGAATCCTGGGTCGGGTAGAGTGAAATTAGGTTTTTATGGCGTGCACGGTACGATTATGTTTGAGGTTTCGGGTTCGGATCCTGAGTCTGGCAAAGTGATGTTGGGTTTTTTCCCAGTATCAGCTAGGAATATGCCCGATATCGCGATAAGAATGCCCCCTATCACCTTATGGGATAGAATGGGCGCGAAGTTTGTGCCCCAGTGCGCCTGCGCCTACCTCCGCGAAGATAAAAGGTATGGATGTGTGTGTGAACAGTTTCTGCATTGAGCTGTAAAGTGTAGACATATTGGCATTTCCCTAATGCGACCTTTAGATAGATTCTTGTCTCAATTAACGTTAAATGTCTAAATAACGCATTTAATTGGCGCCATATAAGACCCGTGGTTCGTATTTAGGTACTCCTTCACTAACAATGAACTTTGTTGACTTTAAAAATGGTGCAGTTCCATTTGTTAGAGTAATTGTGCTATCATTGGATTTAATTGAATATGCAATTTCGAAAAGAGCACATGTCCGAAAATGTAAAAAGTTCAGGAAATTTGAAAAACTTATTATTACTACTCTGATTTTTCCGTATTGTTTCATAATTATCGTTCGCTTTATTGATGAAAGAAAACATCGTAAAGAAACCTAACCTGAGAATTCCTCATAAGAATTTAAAAGGTAAGTGAAGTCTGCCAAATAGCATTAGGCCAACGAGTCTCAGTAGCAGAGGAGGCCCGCGATCCGCAATGGCCAGTATACAATACCTGGCTAGTGTTATTATTATATGTTTAAGAACATAACTTCTGTCCATCCCTGTAGGGTATATGCAAATATACTTCCATTCAGTTTGTGATGTATTGTTACCTACCATGCAGCCCACGTGTCGAAAGTGAAGGCGGATGTGGGAGTGTATATTGTATATTGACAGTATATGAATGAAAGCTTCACGTTATCTAGCAGCGTAATCTTTTCTTTCATTACTTTCAAATAGATATTGATTTTATTGAGAAAGCAGGTACAACATTATTATTGTTATGATTATGTGTCGCATGTTTTATATTTTTTATGTCATTTTAGCAACGTACAAAAAAAATGAATTTAAATTAGGCCTTAATTGCAGTAAAATTTAAATCATTTTTTTTGAAACTCAAAGATACATATTCTCGAAAATATTTTTGTACAACGTTTGTAACTAATACATTGGTTGAAAGCATCAATTCATAGCGCCACGCTAACTGATCAGCCAATCCGCTTACAATAGTTATAAGGAAAACTTGCCATTTCATAAATACGTCACAGTCTCCAAACTTTAAATGCATCAAAAAGGTACCATAGAGTCGGAATAAACTATCTTTTCGGTTATTCCAATGTCGTTCTTTATTTGAAATCGCAAAATTACCCATAAAATGTCGATCAACTTTCCCGCGAACTTAAATCGCACGTCCGTACCGCGCACCACGTGGTGTGTTGAAAGCGAAATTGTTGGAAGCCACGACCCGCCATTGTGACGTTTGGGCCGTGACACCGCGGCCTTGTGGCACGGGTCGCCGCCATGGGTTTTGTAAACAATCGACCACCGACACACTGAGCGTCCACGTTAGATGTTTTTGGTGCGATTTGGTTTGTCATTAGCATTTTTTTGGATTCGAATTTTATTTATGGTATTTTTTTACTGCCTAAGCTGGCAAGCGAGGGTGTGAGTACTATTCAATAACGTTTATCTCTAAACTACGCAATTTAAAAAAAATAAGGATCATAGATGAGCTGCCGGTCTTTAAAAGTATGAGGATTAGGGAAGAGACACTCTTTTCATCTTTAGGGAACAAGTTTTCTCTACAGTGTAGTGTAAACATTATATTGCCAAGACACCCACATCTCTACATCTTTAATTATTGAATCTTATAAAGGAGAAAAAATTCTAGACCTGGCTAACTCAATATATACGAAGCGTTACCAAGCTATGCTTCCAAGTCAGTTTTCAATCAGGCGCTTATAGTTATTTTATGTCATTATTTCGACCAGCAATCCCACTATAACTTCCAATGACTCTTTCGATTTTCACGATAGACATTCTAAGTTCTAACCTATGCTTAAAGGAATGAAGTCTTTAATTGATTACCACAATTTGCAATGCTCTATATAGCGAAATAGTTTAAGAAGTTACCGAGAAACTAGAAGCCGCGCCGACCGGCTAAACGGATCTAATCCATAAACGTCATACTATCTAAGGTTAAGCAATCAATTAGAACGAATAACTGGGTAATAAAATTACATACTTAAACGAAAGGTATACGTCATAGTCCATGCAGAATCTGAGTTTGATAAATGCAGGGAACAGATGGTTTGAGTTGATAGTGGTGGAGCGAGAGCCATGGCCTAAAAACGTTTCAAGTTGTTGTAGTGTATTAGTCGATCTGATTGAAAGTGTTTCACCGTCAACACCTGAAGGATACGTCCGTGTATCTCTACCAATCTCAAAGACTGCATGAAATGCAACATCAGAACTCTTATTTAAAGTTGCTATTTTACAAAATGGTGGTATTATAACAAAATACTAATTATGTTCTACTTTCACTGTGTACTTCATTTTGAAGCCTAAAATGATATAAAAATATATTATCCCAAAGATATTTTTGGAAAGTGGAGGAAGATAAGGTCTCTTAAATGTATTAGGAAAGGAAATATAAAAGATAAAAGATATTCAATATTATAAAACACTATAAACAAGTGGCAGCAGCCGTGTTATGCTAATAATATACGCATTTTTTACGTAAATTTTCTCACGGCTGTTATTTAGTGGCCGATCGATATTGTAACAATAAGGAAATAGTTTGATTATTATTTTATGCCGGTTTATCGATATAGGCTTTTAAATTAGAAGAGTTTGTTGGATTTGCATTTGAATATCGTTTTTGTGAATACGTAGTTGTGTATTCTTTTACGCACGAAAATCAATGTATTCGTCCAAAATTCAGAAATGTATTTTGTATAGTAAATACGGAAGCGGCGATAGCCTAGTTGGGTGTGGAACGGACTGCCAAGACGAATGTCCGCAGGTTGAAATTCCAAGGGCACACACCTCTGACTTTTCTAAAATCATGTGTGTATTCTTTGTGAATTTATCGTTCGCTTTAACGGTGAAGGAAAACATCGTGAGGAAATCTGCACATCTGAGAAGTTCTCTATAGGAATTTCAAAGGTGTGTGAAGTCTACCAATCCGCACTAGGCCAGCGTGGTGGATTAAGGCCTAATCCCTCTCAGTAGTAAAGGAGGCCCGTGCTCAGCAGTGGGCAAGTATTTAATACAGGGCTGATATTATTATATTATTATTAAACACGGAAGCCGCTTAAGTAATTTGGATGGAATTTGGCACAAAGGTAGACCACGGCCTGGATTACCATATTGATTAGAAGACCACTATATTATCTTTCTATCCCAGACTAACAGGGGGCAATACACAATCATATTTTCTAAAGTGAGAAACTCAGTAGAATCCACATTAAAACACTTTGGTCTAAACGCCTTTGAAGACAGACTGAATATGTCGCCCAATAGCATATTAATGGGGATGGCCCTGATTTATAATAGTAAAATGATATTTCAACCTCTGCATGGCATGTCGTTCGATTGAGTCGTTCCGATGAATGCATTAGAGACATCCATAAATATGGTACTAAAGTGATGTTTAAATTTGTATTTACATATTTACGGTTGTATGCGATAACTTTGATTGGTTACTTAAATGTTTTAATATGGATGTTATGGGCTTTGCAGAGGAAGCGACGATAACCTAGTTGGTTGTGGAACAGACTGCCGAGAAGAATGTCCGCAGGTTCAATACCCAATGGCTCGCACCTCTAAGTTTTTTTTTAAATTATGTGTGTATTCTTTATGAATTATCGTTTGCTTTTACGGTAAAGGAAAATATTGTGAGGAAACCTACATACTTTAGAAGTTCTCTATAAGAATTTTTGAGGGTGGGTAAAGTCTACCAATCCGCATTAGGCCAGCGTAGTGGACAAAGGCATAATCCCTCTCAGTGGTAGAGGAGGCCATTTGTTATATAAACAAATATAAACAGTGCAACCAGACCTCTTTGAAATAACTACTTCATTTATTATAAAAATCATCAACTATTTACAGCAATATCTAACATGAAGTAGTTCCCTTATCGATACTCGAACTGGGATAATTTCAAATATACTCTAATCAATCTCACAGGGCCTTCTATTTATCATTTGTAAAGGTCAATATTGTTATATTATGTATGCATGTTGAACCTAATCATAAATTAATGCTTTAAAATGTCATAAAAATGGTTGACATTAATTCCTCTGTAGTATATTCAAGGGCTAGGTTTTCCGGGTGCGGCCCGTAGTCGGATTGGCGGCCGCGCCCAGGCGAATCTAGAAAGCCTAGTAAATTAGGTATACTAATGGCTATTATTTTGCTTTAATTTTTTCATACGGACATGGGAAGGTGACCTGTTGGTAAGTGGTGTTTGGTCCAATAGAATGTCGAAGATGATTACCCCTCGGCAGTCGACACAATTATGCCGGCCGGTTGGAATTGGATAAACGCTATCACTTACCATTACGAAAACGACTTATTCAAAAAGATACAATTAATTATTACAAAACAACATTGATGGAAAGCTTCTTCAAGGCGTATGAAGGGCTGACCTCCCTGCTTGATGGGGAGCGATACACTAACGTGAACCATTGTGGCGGGTTTTAACGCTTTGGGTAAGGTGGTCGCTATCCTGGCGGAATAAAATATATCCTACCACCAGCCAATAAATGTACGTTTTAATCATTGACAATACGTAGGTTTGTTGTATGCAATAAAAGTTCTTATGGCAAAGTGCTGTCTTCCCTGTCACCACGCTATATGTAAACATACAATACAAACAATATAGTAACAAGTCCTTAAAAATACTGAGTATTTGTGGTGTATGTGTTCGTACAAAATGTGGGTTAGTTAAATATATCTTTGTCTATACTTGAGGGAAAAGATGTTATATGTATGTTCAATTATGTGTTTTGTTTATGCTCGTTTTACAGTACTTTGAGTCAATCCACTGTCGTAGTTATGTGCGTCAACCTTGATTCACAAAAACAATCCCATGGGGGCGGCATCGATTTAGCCACATTAGTAGGGGAAAGGCCACTTTCGCCCAAGTTTCATTTAATTAGTGACACAGCGGGCGACCATTTCACACTGTAACGACGCGTTTTTTTTATTATTTACATTTAAGTGAGTCAAATTGACAGGGTTAGAGCGGCAATGAGTACATTTTAAAGGGTTAAGTATGATTCATAAGTAAGTTACTTTTACTGTTTGCAGTTTATTGGTTATTAAGGAGCTTGGTTTTTCTGTCAATGAGATATATTTATATTTTACTGTGACTTTGTGGGTAAGCACACAATAAAAAAGATAAACTAGTATTGTGACTACATAATGCTAAAATGAAATTATAGTAATTTCATTGCATCCTCCAAGAAGTTGCTAATAGAGTCGTAATATAAAAAAGATCGATAAAATCATGAGCTCATAAAGCGAGTTATCTTTCGAATGAAGACTCAAATCATGTCAAAGATAAAATCGATTGCGAATAATTTCAATAACAATAAATTGACTGAACAACGTGAAGCTTCCGAGGTACCCTTACAATGTTGCTTTATACCGTCCCTTTGCGAAATCTCGAGAATTACATCAAAACGAACCACCGCGGGACGCGCCGCTCCCGTCTCCCCCGAAGGGACTGCAATGTCAAGAATGTCGGCCCGGAAACGTCGTCGCGTCGTAGTATGAAACCGGCTTTAACATTTTCGGCACGCCTTATTGCCTAGAGTGTAATGGTGTGACGTCAAGGCCTAGGCTAAGCCAACGACCCGCCAAGGCCAATCCGTCCGTTTACAAGCATTCGCGAGTTTTATTAGACGCGGTATGACGGGGCGACGGCTTTTTTAGGGTTCCTTATAAGCCTATTTGTACGTTTCTTTGTTTAAATTTAAACTTGTGACGTAACAGTAACGACAGTTTGGATAAAGGAACATTCGCGTAAATATAAGAAATCATTATAAAGGAACTATTTAAGGTTTTATATCAATTTAATTAGGGGGTTCGGTAGTATGATTTATTGTTTAATTGTAGAGTGGTTTGGTATTACGCTCGTTACCGGGACGCGTTAGATGTTATAGCTCGTAATAAGTAGTAGTTTCGTAGCTACATAGTTCATAGAGAGCGGCGATAGCCTAGTTAGGTGTAGAACGGACTGCCGAGACGAATGTCCGTGAGTTCAAATTCCAAGGGCACTCATATCTGAATTTTCTAAAATTATGTGTGTATTCTTTGTGAATTATCGCTTGCTCTGACGATGAAGGGAAACATCTTGAGGAAACTTGCATATCTGAGAAGTTCTCTATAGGAATATTGAGGGTGTGTGAAGTCTATCAATCCGCACTAGGCCAGCGTGGTGGACTAAGGCCTAACCTCTCAGTAACAGAGGTGGTTCGTACCCAAGTGGGACAGTTTGTAATATAGGGCTGATTTTAGTATTATTATAATTCATATATACATTTAAATAATATAATTATTATGTATTTAATAATAGATTCCTGTTTCGCTATGTCGTCCACTGTCATGGACGATTCAGAATATCCACAACACAATTGCTTAAATAGAAGCAATAAATAAATGAGAAGTAATTTATTTATAACAAACACACACACAATGTACATACATATAAAATAAACAAAAAGTACTTACAAGTATTTTTGCTACAAAAGGGTTCCAACTCAGTATAGTATGTAGACAATAAAGCCAGCGCTGGTCTTCTGACTGGACTGTATACAGTTTCGCTGGTGGTAGAATATATTTTATATCTGCCCGAATAGCGACCACCGTACACAAGGTATTAAAACCGGACATAGTGGCCCATGTAAGTGTGTCGTGTTCCGGGATCAAGCCGGCATAATAGTGTCGACTGCCGAGGGGTAATCAACTCTAGTCAGTCGACATTCTCTTTAATCCACTCCACTTACCATCAGGTGCAGTGGAGTCACTACGCCGTGCACATATAAAAAAGAATCTTTCAGTAAGTTAGAGCATTTAAACGTCCTACAAATATTTCTTTAAGCGACATCGATATTAATAAGCAGGCGTGTCATCAAACGATGATCATGATCAGTCGTCTTTTTTTTTACTCAAGCAAATCGTTCACACCTGTCACATGGTTTAGATATTGCATAATGACGTGGTCTGTTTTTGTTCGTTATCTGAGCGCCATTAAATGACACTTTACATCGGGAATCGTATCGTCGAGTGCTTTGCGACTTCTCGGAATTGTTACACTGAAGTGGTGGATTGTGTGGATGATTGCAACGATATACCGAATATATTGAGCAACTAAAATCTGGTGTACGTATAAATCACACTTCACCCTTATCAGGTGTGGGCAGAGATGTAACGCACGGATATCGCCAAGTTTTAGTACGAGGGAGAGGTGTTAAATAGAAATTAAAGAAAAAACATGTGCATCGAATGCCATATATTTGGAAATAATATAAGATTCTTAATATTAAAAGGTCTAAAACCAGCCATTTGTTAGTAGAAAAAACTTTATGTCAGTAGGCGGAGAGGGGGATGGTGAAATCTACCCAGCCTCCCCTGGCGTCGCCAATATCACGTGTAAAAGACATATAGTAAAAATAAACTGTATTGATCATTACTTTCTTACGATTGAATTTTGAAAGAACCAGGCGTAGACCTAGTACGAAGCCTCTCTGAAGAGAGTCCGCATAGATATCTCCAGCTTGTCTATTTCTTTCGCCTAGCAGCAATTTGCAAGCATTATGTTCTATTTCGAAAGATATTAAGGCCAGTATCCTTACTAGCTATTAGGAGGCATCTAAGACGACAACCACAGTTCAGTAACATGCTGTAATTTGTACTTCAATGTTTTAAATATGTTGCAACTGTTAAACAGTCTTGATACTTATAAACAGATTCACGTCATTAAATACAAACATCTTGGTAGTAGTCAATACGTCCTAGCCTCTGATATTAAAAAATTAACGGAACCCCGCTCGCTGATTGCACGTACCACTTCACTTTTATTTTTCGATTCGCAGGTTCAGTCGGTTGCAGTCTGCGGTCGCTTTTGAACCACTGTTATTATCTTTATGGCTTGCTTTTTTTCTATAGTAAATATTATGTTATTTTTACAACATCGGAAAGCCGATTTACCTGTAATTATTGAGAGATTGTCGATTGCAGTGCCGTTTAAAATAGTTGCAGTTTATGCCTGAGTTGTGTTTGAGCGGGTTCTTTGCGGCATGTCAGGAGATAACAATGCCTTACATTGGCGTAAATATAAATGATATTCTCTCCATCGTATTATAAGTAATTTGTTTAAAGATGGCGTCATATTTATAATCCCTCGAGAGCTACTGTGATAACTCTACGAAATCCCTATACAAAATGATGATTACATTTTGATTTAGCTGGAAAATCAAGACTAATTTAACGCATTCATTCTACCAATGTTTTGATGAGTTTCTTTCCGTTAACTTCATACAAGATGGATGAAGGACCTGGTAATGATCACAGGAAGTAGCTGGATGCAGACCGCTTTCAGTATTCTTCTGGAAATTATTGTCGAGGTCTATTGTTTTTACCGCAATGGGTTGACGAGACAAGCATCCCGCTCACTTAATAGTAGCCTTTACGATCTCCCATAAACAATAACAACTCCATACAGAACGTTGAATTTCAAGCTATTGCAAGGGATCAGTGGTGAAAGTCCATATAACCCAATTCCTGCTGGCTTCCGTTTATGTAGAATCTAATTATCATTAGAATGATTTGGAGACAGCATTCATGCATATTTGTACATATATGTTACATCGACTTCCCTTTCGGAAATTTTCATCTTTCGCCACTGCACGGGAGTCCACTGCGCTCGTCACTCTGAAAATTAAGATGTTAAATCTCATCATGCCCAGTAACACAGTCTATGCACATTTCTTGGCTTTAAAATAGACACAGCAACATAAAACGACCCCACGCATACAAGAGACTTACCAAGGCTTTTGTTCAGCAGTGGACTTCTTGATGTTAATGTGGTAACAACGAGTGTAGAACCAGGAAGAATAGTTCCTGCCTAATTCTGTGTTGAAAGTGTTCCAATCTTGTTTAGTGTTTGAGTGCGTGGGTGTGAGATTAACCTATAGTAGGATTATACGCCAGACGAAACCCAACAAAGTTCGGGACACACTATGTGTAATGCGTTTAGGTAAAAGCGAATGTACTCGTTTCCGATTATGGTTCAAATTAGGTTTTTATTATGAAAGATTTTTTTGAAACACATATGTTATATTGTGGAGTTTAGTATTAGAGGTTACTAGGTCGCGTCATTTTCGTCTGATATAATTTCAAGTTCAGTATTTTGTTCTTTTTAAATATTTATAAAGTTCTTTTCTAGAGTTTTTCAAAATAAATTGTAATCATAATTGTAATAAGCGTTCGTTCGCTGATTCGTCTGCGCACAGGTTTTAATCCAGGTAAAATTTGCGCATTTATTTTGCAATTTCACTTTAGGTCATAGTTCGTGGGACATTATTTCCGAAAAGCAAAAACGAAACCAAAGTAACAATCCAATAACATGAAATTACACATCCAAATTAGTTATAATTAGATATAATATTCTATATTTCTTTATTCAATCCCAACTTACTTAACAATTTTATCTTCGACGAGACCTAGAGGCCCATAATTTTGTACTTTACGCAGTAATTTATGGCCATATGGCAAGGCGCGTCACATGTTCAAACCTGATTGAATGGTGTCTCCATGAGTGGTCGTTCATTCAATTCTTGTGACATTAGACGCATGTGGCTGGGTCGATATGGGTGTGGTGTTGGGTTTTAGGTCATTTGCGAGAGCTCGCGGGAGAGGGGGAAGGGTTAAAGATCTAATTATTAATCGAGCTGGTAGCTCGTCTGATAGGAAATGTCTTAGAAGCAACACTTATAAGGAATATTATTAATAAATAATAATAATAATAATATCAGCCCTGTATTATATACTTACCCACTGCTGAGCACGGGCCTCCTCTACTACTGAGAGGGACTAGGCCTTAGTCCACCAAGCTGGCCTAGTGCGGATTGGTAGACTTCACACACCTTCGAAATTCCTATACAGAACTTCTCAGATGTGCAGGTTTCCTCACGATGTTTTCCTTCACCGTTAAAGCGAACGATAAATTCACAAAGAATACACACATGATTTTTTTTTTTTGAAAAATCAGAGGTGTGTGCCCTTGGGATTTGAACCTGCGGACATTCGTCTCGGCAGTCCGTTCCACACCCGACTAGGCTATCGCTGCTTCGGCTATCGCCGCTTCTTTAATAAATAGCATTTATGATAATAGGCTACAATGACTTTCAAACTAGATTTTTTTCGGAAATAGACAATACATTAGTAACTACATGGAATCTTGCGTACGAGAGATCACAACGCTAAGACACTATTGGCTACAATGCTTTTCAAACTAGGATATATATTAGAGAAATAAGCAGAGCAGTAGTACGTATATGTTGCGTACGAGATTATACCGATAAGGTCTATATTAATTGCAACGGCCAACAAAAAATAAACGATTGTGCGTGACCTGTAATCGAATTGACGTCATTCCGCAATACTCGGTCTCACAAGTTAATTGAGCTGATATGGCAAAATGATTTCAGTGAACTTTAAATTGAATGCACAGCCGCGATGTACCGCACGACAATCAATAAAAGGTGTTGTCTGTCGTAATTTTAAAATAACTTAAGATACGAACAGCTGTTTTCAATAAACGATCCCAATGTCAATCTTTAATCCGATTTCATGAATGAACCAATCAAAATAGATCATTTGCAAGCTTGTCAAAAATACTTTGTTCTGATTGGTCCATTTTTGAGATCGAAAAAAGCGATTGAGATCGTTTATTAAAAATGGTGGTAAGTGACTGCCTCGGTGGCGTTGTTGTATTACGCTATGATTGCAAGGCTGAAATCTCAGGTTCGATCTCCGATTCGGGCAAAATGAAATTGGGTTTTCCTATTCAGTATGAGCTAAGAGTCTGGAATCGATCGTCCCTTATCACATCATGGGACGGAATACACACAGCGAAAAGCGCCTCTGCCTACCCCTGCGCACATGAAAGGAGTGAGTGTGTGTGTAGGACGAAGTGGGTCCCTGGTCTGTAGGGTCTATTTGCTATTGTATAGTGCCAAGAAAAGATCCAAACTTATACTACGAAACAGATCATACTACCGATTAATGATACCATATAGGATGTAAAGATTTTACTAATACACAGGTTGATCCCAAACGCACCCTAATACGCATTTCCATTCCCCAACGTAAAAGCGTCTATCCCAATAATTTATGCCACAAGTAAACGCCATTCGTGTTATCCAACTGAATGGCCGCCATTAACTGAACATATTAGCCAGAACAGAACATGCACTCAAACAACAAAGAAATAACATCCGCGCCCAATAAAAAGCTGCTGTACGAATAACGATAATACTCTAAACTTCCACGTTATTATTTTTCCCTCATATAAAAAGTAACGAGTTTCGGCTTGCGCGCGCTTTTTCGCGCGTACCAAATTGAATCTCAATTGTGGACGTATAAAGTTGAATTTCAATTGTTTGCGGTTTAAATTAGAATCGGTTACGGCTAAAGGGTATAGGGCATTCTGTAAACATTCCAGGGGTTGTGTTTGTTTACCGTACGTTTCATAATACAGGTGCTTTGTGAAACGGTCTTGTACCTGTTACGTTTAACGTTTTAAAATTGCATCGCTGGGTCTGTGTGGACGTTTTGAGAGTTGAATTGCGGTTATGTACATACACAGGAAGTGTCTACCCTACCAATATTAATGCAAAAGTTTGTAAGATGTTTCTATCTTTGTTGTATAAAATAAAACTCTTGGTCGGCACTCACACTTTTAATTATTACACTTATACTTTACTTCTTACTTTTACACAATATTTTAAGAGCTCTGCCTTCGAGCGCTGCTCGATCACTAATGCCTCGAGGACGACGCGATCTCTATAATGTTAACTCGGCCGAATACAAGTGGCGAAAGTGTCGAAGTCAATAAACTGTTTGTATCAATAATTATTTAGTCAATACACTATCTCAATATTAAGCATTTAAGTTTTTAATATAAAATAAACTATAACATCTATAAAAAAATCTATTCGAACAGCATTATTGTCATTTGTTTATAGTTGGAAGTGAACGCAAAAAGCGCTGAATAAAATTGGATGAAGTTTAGCACACAGACAAGCCATGTTCTTCGTTAACTTATAGGTTAGTTTTTATCCCAGGAAAGTACAGTTGTTCGGTTAGGGCCTTAAACTTGAGTGAAATTGGAATTCCACAATCTAACATTTATCTCGGTGTAGTGTTCGAGCGTCTTCTTCTTACAGTCGGTTTAACACGGGATGCCACTGGTATCAATTGTATCAAAATAACGTTCAGCATGATGTTTCTAATCTTATTATCATCATTAGTCCGTTCCAGTCCACTGCTGGACATAGGCCTCTCCCATGGTACGCCACAAAGCCAGGTCTGATGCTTTATGCATCAAGTAGTTGTCGGCTCTCTTGTGCAAGTTGTCACGCCATCTGGCCAAAGGGCGTCCCACGCTACGTTTGCCAAAACGTGTTCTCCACCCCAGAACACTCTTATTCCAGTAGTTATATGTTGTGCGATACATGTCATTTCTTTTATCTTTACAGGTATTCAACGAAGTCGGCCCGGAGTTTTAGGCTGAAATCCTGATTAGTCAGTAGGTGACCTAATAACGTGCCTAGACCGAGCGCGGTGGCAGTGCACGCCCTATTTAAAGTTTAATGCACAGCTGGTGGCATCGCGTATACTTAGACGAATCTAGATTTGTGGCTGGGAGGTAAAAATATAACCAATGCTTGCTTACTCCCGCAATACCGCAATACTAGCTGTTCAGTAATTTGGTAGAGTTGGAATTTTGTATTGGAATGATTAACAGCGTCGGTTTGATCTGTGTTTTTTGTAAGGACTAATAAAGAAGTTTTTTTTATTTATTTTATTTTATTGAGAAAACTAACAGTGACTAATAACAACAACTATGTTAAAATTATAAAACTGAACAATATGTTAACGTATTCTTATATGTTGCTCTATAGAAATTTTGCTAAGAAAATAAACACATTAAATAAGGTGAATACATTTACACTAATGATAAAGATTGACCTGTCGAAAGCGGCCAGCATCCAGCGTGTTCCTGCGGCCTTCAAGTCCGTATCCAGTCCATTTGATCAATGTGGCGATGGTCACTTATTTTTATAGCTACTAGAAGCATGAGGAACGATCACTTTTTTTTTATTTCTGGCGAAGGCAGATGAGCTAGCGGCCATTACGAAATATATTTCATTTTGGTACAAAGTTTTTAGGGATAAAAACAGATATTGCTAGATGCGTTCATGCGTTTGGTAAGTCAAATTTAGCCGGGTCGGTGGGAGTGACAGTTGTATTGCTTATAATATGTTAATAGGGTTTTTTTTATCCTGGGTCGGAATGGTAGCTTCATTGCACGTCATGTTAAGCGAAGTGAAGCTCAAAGAACGCGTTGACCGGTAAAAGATACAGGCATCCCTGGATGGTCGGTATAGTCATGCCGGCCTGCATAATTACTTCTTCACACTCCGTTTGAAGAACCCCAAGTTATAAGAAGAGGGGAACACGTAAGCTGGCAAACCATTCCACAGCCTGATATGTACTGAGAAGGCTTGTGCTCTTGAAGACTATATAGAATGTTTGGAGGTCCTGGATTCATTTGGTACGTGGGTACTATTTACAGTTCTAACAACTACTAAAGTTTATATTTTCCAAGAAGATTATTAGGCAGGTCTTAACAATAATCAGGTCCAGAATATAAATGGTCACAAATTCAATATTTCTTTTCGTCTCAACTATAAATTCGAAAGCTGCGTAAATTTTATATTCATTCACATAGTAACAGCACAAAAAATACACACACACAGTTGAAGAGAACGAAAGAATCATTTCCTGTTTATCCGGAAAAATGCAATACTCCTGTGAGATCTTATAGCAATATGTTCATACAAGCAGAGACGCGAGCAAAAGCTAGTAATCTACACAATCGATCCGCCTGAAGCCAAATAGAACTGGCCAATCTGGGTGGTCTAGCCACTAAGTAATGTTTATCTTGCTTTCGATGGATATAATTTTCTTCGTCCTGAACTGAACGTACAAAAAGTGATGTATAAAGCTATGTACATACAGCAGTGCAGTGTCAGGGCGGTGGAGAGACAGTGCGGGTTCAGGGAGAAAAAAAAATTGACGTGATTATAGTGAGAACATTTTAGGTTCGCATTAAGAGCACCAGGGTCACGAAATAAGCCGTTAAGTTTAAAATATCAAACCAAATATACAATGCCTTAATCAGTTATCAACCCGTTTTTATCGGCGTCTTTTGATGAACCTAGGCCTTCCCAAGTGATCGGCAACCATCCTAGTCGAGCGGCCCGCATTCATCCGCTAAATACCGTCTTTTTTAGACGTCGCAATGCAAATGCCTAATTGCTGTTAAATTAAGTCACGGATATACCTATTCTTTGTCTCAACCAATGTGATAATGACATAAAAAGTGACAATATTGCGATAGGCACGCTCCCTATCGTAAGACGGAAACACTTGGCGAAAAGTTGGTACTCTGGTACCTTTGCCTTCGGTAATAAAGGTGTGATGCGTATTTGTTTTACTTGAAGTGTTCAATGAAAGAAATATGTATGTCACCTATATTAGTGAGTTGAGTGTACGAGGTAGAAGGCTGTGTGTGAACAAATCTTTACATTTAGAAACATTGAACTTTGATTTAGTTATTGAGTTGAGCGGTTTGTAATGTGCCGCCTACAAATCAAGATGTGGTCAATAGTTCAGAGATCGCGCCGGGGATTTCCTTAATATTGTATCTAAATATGTTATATTTTAAAACCACAAAATATTTATATAGTGAACCATTACTAATGATTATAGTGTTTAATTTCACAACTTCTCTAACCTGAAATGTTTTTATTTAGTAGTATAAAATACTAGGTAATGCTCGCGGCATCGCGCGCGTTAACAGCCCTTTTTTGCTACAAAAGTCTCTAAGGCAGCGCTTTAAAGCGTTACTAGTAAAACGCCAGCGTCATCTTTAAAAAAAAACCTCAAAAAATCCATTATTTCCCATGGGAGCAAATTACCGGGATAAAGGGTAACCTATATGTTAATCCAGGACGTGGTCTATTAATGTGCCAAAATATATCCAAATCTGTTGAGCTGTTTCTGCGTTTACTTCTAACAAACTTTGTTAAACTTTCGCATTTATAATATTAGGTATAAGATTTTTTTAAATACAGTTTCGAAGCTAAACCGTTCTAAATCTCACAATACCTATCAGTAAAATCACAAGTCATACAAAACAAAAAGAAAATTCATAGACGAAACTTACAGAAAACTAAAGGAAAAATTCAAAAAACAGTTTCTAAAAACCATCCAAGAGCTTCACGCCAATTTAACGGACACACACTAAAGAAAACTGGCGGGGCCCGACGGCCCACGCGGTGCCCACGCCTGTCCCCCGCTCACATCAAATGTAGTGTTAGTAATGCGATTACAGGCGCACGTACACTCAGCTGTTGCACTTAATTGATACTGTCAGCTCGGCTGTCGAGTTAAATTGCTCGCTTTTTCAATCTTGGACTGGTGTGGGAATTTTCTAATAACCTTAAGGGTTTGAAAATAAAAGTTATTTCTTCAGTAGAGTTGTACTGGTACGATACGACTACCAGGTTGGGTTCGATTCTTGGGTCGGGCAAAGTGATATTGGGTTTTTCTGCTTATCAGCCCGGAGGTTGAATATGGATATAATGATAGGCTCCTCATTGTTATAAGTATGTTTAATAGCTCGGGAAATGTGTGTGTGTGTTGCTGGGGTATACAGAAAGAAGTCTGTCTACCCCAGAAATAGGTAATGGGGGTATGCTAATACGTATGTAGACATCAACGCCAGTAAAGCCGCGAGCAAAACGTAGCTAATAATAAAAGTATGCAACTCCATTGCACATTTACAATCTCATAACTGTTTTAATTGAAACTGTTAATAAGATCGAAGTTCATTCAGTTAATAGTTGTTTACTATTACCCAAGGATGTGTGGTTTGCGTAACGTTAAAGCAAACTATCTACGTTTCAACCATTGTTTAAAATAGTTACATAGTATCTTCGTTTATATCGACTCGGTCGTGACCTCTCGGCTTTGACATTATGTCATCCGAACTCAATGGAAATGTACTATTAAGGTTTGTTCACGCGGGTGTAGTTTTATAAGAAACGAACAAGTGGGTCAACTCACCTGGCCGCCACTCAAGCTGAGTTCTATGGGAGAAACGATCAATTGTATACCTTAAGTAATTAACAATAATGCCAACCAGGGTGGGTGACGTATTCATCGGAAGGCCAATGTAACAAGTATATAAACTTCTCACTATCTCCAGGGTTGCGAATGCGAAAAGGGGATATTTGTTTTTTCGTATCGTTTACTGACAGTACAAACTGCAAAAGATTTCTTTTAACGTCATTGCAATTGGAAACAGTGTAATTTAGATTTGGAAATATCAGTTTTAGGATATCGAATACCGTACCGTATCCGTAGGTAGGCGTTTCCCGAGCCAAAAAAATTAAGAGAATTACAACAGTCTAATAACTAATAGCAGAGATTTATCTCTTAATAACACTCAAAACACCTCATTAATACACATACTAAATGGGACACAACCGGTTTAAGCGGGACCAGTACTAGCGCGAGTACTGCGGACCAGTCCATGTTTTTGGTAACAGGAAATGATCTTGCACAACCCGTTACGCCGACATAGTTATCTGTAAAGGAAAGTACTAAACCAATTAGGTATTGTCGCACCATTGTGCTGTAGAAATGTCTACTGTCGGGCCTTACGCGGCTTGAGAGAATTCGATTTATATATTTGACCATGGTAATGTGTTCCTTTTGGATGTGATAGTTCGCGTCACGCAGTCTTGACTCTATAAGTCTTAGGGCCGTAATAATTGAGGAACACAGTTTCGCTCTTAAGTGAGATATCAGTGGAGATGCTGTCAAATTAAATTCGTCTCTATTTAATAAACAATTTTTTGACGATTTTGACATCTGAGTTTTATTTATTAAACAACGCCGACTCAGCTGAGAACAAGCTCTTAACTTACTACTCAAGCTTTGGTTAATTAAAAGTCCAATACATTAAATGTCTACTTGAGATCCAAAGGCGAGTTTGATTTATCAGGACTAAATTATTATATTTTCTTGGGTTGATACCCACATTTACTGTTGTAAACATGAGCATTCGAACTCAATATCCAAGACCTGATAAGAATGTTTGACAGAAGAAAGGTTTGCAAGAACTTCAAGCCGGTACAAGTGATGAACAGACCAGTGCAATGTTACGCAGTGGTTTATTACAAAGTTTGGGAGGCATTGTCTACCATTAGGCAAGCGGCTTGCTCGTCCTTGTCATTCAGTTGTATAAAAACAAAGCGAGTATCGATCTTACCAATAAATTGTTCTATTTTAATAACTCAAATTAATTTATCTAGTATTATATCACTATCCTAGTGTAAACGATATATGTCTTTATCGTTATTTGGGTCAACTGAGTTTTATAAATAGAATGGTTAAGTTAACCGCTACATACAATGTTTTTCTTATTTTTTATCGTTGTTTGATAAGTATAGTATGCAAGTAGTATAGTTTGTATCCATGAATGGATGGGGAGATATTTTTAGTTGAATTTATCTTAAAATTGATACCTTCAATAATATGCAGAACTGGTACTTTATACTTCTTCTAATGCAATATATAATGAACGGTGTTTAGGAGTAGGCTAGTAGTAACTCCAATAACTATTTTTATGTGACAGTCACTTGATGGTAAGTGTTCAGTGGTGACTTGACTCGCCTATGCGTTTGCCGTTCTATGAAAAAATACCGAACGATTTTGCAACGTTCGATATATATTTTTTTTATCAAAAGAAAATCAATTATACAGTGTACCATTCTACGTGTCCACGCACGTGATAAAACTGCGCCTGGACTGACGTTTGCCGCGGATAATGGAAAAACTACTTCTATGATAACGCCGATAAGATACAATTTACATTGGAAAAAACGCACACCATGAACGCCATGCGAAAGAAAATCGTAACACTAAGCACGGTGGTTTAGATTCGTTTGAAGGTGGAAGAAATTTCCTATACCCCGCTTGGCTGTAATGTTAGGTATTTCAATAATGTGTAAACTAAAGGAGGAATGTATTAAACATGTGTAACGTTAGATCTGTCGCTAGTCACTAGTGTGTTTTACTTTCAGCGAGAAATTCCTTATTTGCAATTCCGGAGGTCGATTGGTCTTCGCCGTGAATAATTTTCTTTGTAAGGAAAGTGTGTTTTTGTTTATGTTTTGTTTTTAAGTGGATTCGCGATTTGTATAGTTTTGTTTTAGAGGTGAAAGTTGTATTTTTTACGATTAAGACTGTGTTATAATGTTTGATCGTTTATTATGCTAATGCCAGTTTTGCAAATGAAAATAACTAATCAACTTTGCATGGTACTACGTAGTGATAGTAGGTCGAGGTACCTTTCAAACGCGTTTCGTTTTTGACCTCTACTGGACAGTACAATATATAAAAATACTAGATATACATCCGTTAGTACATCGAAATAGTTTTTATGAAACCAAAACCATTGTGCGAAAGCTATTTTATACACCTTCAGGCGATGGTACAAGCCAGTGTAGAACGCATAAACCTAGAATGATATCGGGCATTGTCTAAATTTTAATAGTCAATCAATGACTCGGTGTTTTGTCTACATAAAAAATGTATTCTAAGAACCGTAGACACGTGCGTTATAATTCGTTGTAAGGAATCTAGATCTTTCTACATTCATACCTGAGTCAGGTTCAGGAGATTTGCATCTGGCATTTGATTAAAATGTTTCTATTGGACCCTGCTGTTCTGTGGAATTTATTATTAAATGGACAGTGGATTATGGATTGTAATTCCAGTTACATAAAGCACAGCGCGTCGAGATGTAAAAAGAATCGGCAAGACAACAAGAGATGACAGAAATGTTGTACCAAACCGTAGCTAACTGATTATTTTTTTCAGTCAATGTGTCATTACTGTTTGTGTTATGGCTTGATTTTGAAAATGACACGGGGTCTGGACAAATATATTAATAATTTACGACTAAGATACGTGACCAAGTTGACGCCATAGGGACGCGTAAAGTGTAAAAGTGATAGTGGCCGAAGCAGAAAGTAGTCGACACGATGATGTCACTTTAGTGAGCTTATAGATTATAATACATCACTATGTGGCACTGACGAGTAATATATCTCTGGAATCACCAGCTGTGGCTCGATGAGGCTCTTACATGTCTCTGGCATAATGGGAAAAATCCCAACAAAACATATCCTTTATTTTGGCGGAGAAATAACGCGTTATCGCTACTACTTCGGGATCAGTAGAACAATTATGTTGGTTTCACTGGTGTTATAGTCCAACGTCGACACTCGGGAGTATAGCATCATCTAAGCATTAGACCGAGTCCCTAAACGCTGTATACCGTACACCAGCATACCAACTAAAATCCGCGGTGGCCTTCTTCGGCGCAGACGGGACTGCCTCAAGGTATCTTGTTGCACTGAGGTAACTGCGCAGAACCCTGCTTGCAACAAAACATCGTAACCTTTTTAATGATAAGTTTTAGAATGCGTGACCACCTGCCAGAAAATTACTAATGACATTCAAAACGATTCTGTCAGGCGTATGCGCATCATTAGGCCGTATTTATATGTAGTAGGTGACTAATCAGATAGTCGTTCGAACGGAACCAAGGGAAAAACTGAAAATCATAGATCATCTTAGCAAATTCGGTTTTACGTTACCGATTCTTAGAAACCGCCTCGACCATTTGGCAATCGTCACGCGTACGGACATACGGGCTTAGAACGTATGCGTGGTTTGCGACAAGATTTATCGTTCACGATTGTCGGGTCGCGATGTCGTTGCTTAAGTATCGCGAGATTATATCAGATGTGTATATAAGGTGTAATTGTTGAGTTATGTAAAGGAAACGATTTTTATCTAGTCCAAGTGAAGCTCATTTGAAGTGAAAATTGGCATTTATTTTGTTACATCTTGATGCCTGGAAATTAAAGTTTGTTTATTGATTTTAGTTAATCAAACCAAAATAAACGAAAGATAAAGGATCAACAATTTTCATGATCCAAAATAATGCAATTGTCCAGACATCCGCCATCAGACATGACGTAACCCAAACAAATACTAAAGATGTAACGTACTGCGATTCGTGCGTGACTTCTAACACCGCAGGCAGTTATAATCGAGCTAGATACATTTGCGATAGCCAGGTGAATGATCTATCTGAGTTGAAGGCCAACAATCGTTTGGTCAGTTTTTTTTTATATTATTAGTACTTACTTATTGCTTATATGTATGTACGGGCTATCGACCTGTTAGGTGAAAAACTACGTACACAATCGAGTTTTGATATTCACGATTATAATCTATGTTATTTATATTTTGATATCGTTTATCAAGTAGGTGTGGTTCGGTGTAGAATATTCTCGAATTTCTCATTCTTCAGGGTGCCTGAACAAATTCCTGATCAGTACTGTGTGCGCAAGTCTGTTGGCTTTTGTTTAAAGTATCTATAATTTGACGTAGATTAAAAAAAACATTCGAGAAGGATGAGGTAATATTTGTATTTTAAAATTGCTGTTATTAGCAGGCCGGCACAATTTTAGTGGTCGACGAGAGAATGTCTTGTTACTCATTATTTTGGATTATGTAGTACAATCAGCCAGATAAATGTGAACAAAAATATATCGTCTACATTCTTAAGTATTCTTCACATTTTTTCGTTTACTGAAATATCAAAAGGATTACATTCTTTTAGATAAGATCATATTAATTAAACTGAACGTGTACAGGGGTTGAAGTTTTGGTATTTATCAGCTATATTTCTCTTCATACTTAACACTTAGTCCAGTAGACACAGTACAGCAGTGGCGAGAGTAGAAATTTTCCGAAAAGGAACCCAACACAATATAATAGGTACTAATATGCAAATCGTTTTAGTGATAATTAAATATTAATATTTTTACTGTTCCAAAGCTTTTTTTTGTTTATTGCTTTGAATGGCGAAAGGAGATTGCCATTCACCTGATGTTCAGCGCTGCGACCGCCCATAAACAGTAGAAACACCTTCCAACACTTTGAATTACAAAGTTTTTTTTTTTGGTATTCCACTGCGCCTGTCATCCTGAGACATGAGATGTTAAGTCCAGTAGTTGCAATGGCTACAATGTTCTTCAAACTGGAACACAAAGTGAGTAAACACTGCTGCTTGGCGACAGAATATTAATGATAGCAAATTCTATAGGCCAGTGCTGTCTAGTCCGACTACTGTATCAATTACACAAGTCTATTTATGTAACGTTGCTTTAAATAATGTATCAAACATCTCTGGTCAGTTGACAAATTGTCTCCGGCTGTGAAACACAACGAGTACATTGTTAAACATTCTTCTATACATTTGTATCTTTCAATAAAATTAGCGTTTGAATATGAACCTTATTACATATAGAACATAGTAACTATTTTTATCCAAAAAACATGCTAAAAACATAATAGCTATTTAATTTAAATAATAGAAATAAGTAAGTCCGTTCTACCCTTCGCTACACTCATACATTTAGTACTACGGTGAAATCTATATATATAAAAATGAATTGCTGTTCGTTAGTCTCGCTAAAACTCGAGAACGGCTGAACGGATTTATCTTATCTTGGTCTTTAATTATTCGTGGAGGTCTAGGGAAGGTTTAAAAGGTGAGAAAAATTCGAATAATTGCCGGGAAAATCCTCAAAACAGCATTTTTCTATTTCCCATACAAACGTTTTCTAACTAATGCGTAGAGTCAATTTGAGCTTTATTGCTATTGTATAAAGTTCACTGTTGTCTAAGCAATGTAGGTGTGTTCCTAACATCAAAGCAGTGTGCGTTGGAGCACAGAATATAATAATGTAATGTCGCGTTCTGAAACTCAACAAAAGTGATATCGCGGACCCGACTAAATTGAACAGTCACAAAATTTAATATATCATTAGTTATTTGGTTGGCTTCACGATATTATTTCTTTTGTTTTACTTTAAAATGCATGTTTTCGTTATGGACAATTTTTGAGCTACTTTTGCATATCTATACTTATAATAAATCTGTAGAGAGGTCAATTCTGTACATGAAATATATTTCCAAAATAACTGGGGGTGATTAGGGATCGATACTGATGCCAAAAATGCAATTAGTAAAATTTTTGTCTGTCTGTCTGTATAACCGTTATAGAAACAAAAACTACTCGACGGATTTTAACTTTACTTGGTACAATTATTTTTCATACTCCTGAGCTGGTTATAGTATACTTTTCATCACGCTACAATTAATAGGAGCATAGCAGTGATGGAAAATGTTGGGAAAACGGGAGAAGTTACTCCATTTTTAAGCTTCCGTCATTTCGTGTGCAACCTTAATGGTTAAAAGTTCCTTCAATTTCACCAGGATCCCATCATCAGACCCTGACCGGACAATCGGACCACCTGCATACCACCATAAATTAAAAAAAACATCCCGACAAATTGAGCACCTTCTCCATTTTTGAAACCCGAAATCCACGCGGGCGAAGCTGCGGGCGGAAGCTAGTACATAATATAAAAACACCATAACAACAACTATAATAGTCAATTCGAAACAAACAAACCGAGTTTACGACCCATAAGTATGAAATACCTACATAAGCCTTATTTATAAACGAATTCCGATGTTTTCGGCGGGGGCTGGGGGCATCAAACGGAGCGCCAACCCCCCATATCAACGGAACTGAATATAAAATAGGAGTTCGCCTGAATTTCAATCGGCTTTACATATTGTATGTGTCGGTATTTGGACGTTTTTTATTGTACTAACAGGTGGTACCGACCCTAGTGGCGTTGTTTTGTTATGGCTTTAAAATATACTTACGACTATAGGAGTGGTAGGCAGAGGTATAACTTGGAACTCGAACCAAAATTATGAAAACTGTTATAACCATTTTGCAAATTCCAATTTGGTGTAACAAACGGCTTTTGTTTTTTTAATTAAAAATTCATTGTACACAGAACATTACGTTGGTGTTTTTTATTGTTTTGAATGACGAGACGAGCTTGCCGTTTGCCTGTGCCGGCAAGCGATACGACCGCCCATTACAGTAGAAACACCATCCAACACCTTGAATTACAAAGTATTGTTTGGTATCCCACTGCGCTCGTCATCCTGAGACATGACATGTTAAGTCTCATTATGTCCAGTAGTTACATTAGCTACAATGTCCTTCAAACCGGAATACAACAGTGATACACACTGCTGCGTGGCGGAAGAAATAGACATTGCGGTGGTACCTACCCAGGCGGACTCTCACATATAGGAGACCTACCACCAGTACCAGAGTACCATTGTGTCAGTTTTATATGTTTCCTATGGGCTTTTATTATCCCTTGAGTATTGAATCGGCTATTTAAATCCAGCCCCGTCTTCCCCTCCAGCAAGCTACGAATTGTATCGATATTGAAATTCTCCGTCACAATAACATTTTTAACCTACTGTGCGGAGAAAGGTATTTTATACTTAAATCATGAGAACATATCGCATGGAGATAAGAGACTAAACAGTTGGAACACTACCCATAAGTTATGTTTTAGCCAATGCAGTAAGTTTTGGGACGATATTAAATGTGATATGAATAGTACAGTCGAAGAAAAATTTCGACAACTAAGAGATTATGAAACCTTCAACGGTTGCCACAATTATGCCGTTCCTACATTTAACTACCCAATGCCGTCTTAAGGAAAAAGACGTATCTAACAATTTTGTTCAACATTTATTTAAATACATAATCGTAATCAGTAAAAAAAACATATCTAAAATTTCTTCGTAATACAATTTCAGTAGATAAGTCCTATTTATAGGTAAAATATAGACAACAATCTATAAAACAATCAAAATATCGTTCTTTAATCCAGTAACGACACTCTTTTGCGTAGTTGGTTTTTTCTACACGCGATAGGTTTGGGACCGTCACAATATTCGGTGAATCAAATTCGATTGTGTTGAGGCGTTTGTGTGATTAGCTGTATACTAATTTGGCGAGCTCCATTTATGTTACTTAAGGTACAATTCTGTTAAAGCGATTGTCGTTTCTTGTAGAATTTTATGAGTTATTTTGGGTAAAATTCCTTATTGTATTATTGTTTGGACTCATTTTAAAATCTGTTTTTTTTTTTAACTGCTTTATTGATTACAGTTAATTGTTTTTTGCATTATCAGGTACTCATGAGTTTTTGACACTTTTTTTTATTGCTTGAATGACGAGATGAATTTGCCGTTTGCCTGATTGTAAGCGATACGATCGCCCATAAACAGTAGAAACACCATCCAACACCTTAAATTACAAAGTATTGTTTGGTATTCCACTGCGCTCGCCATCCTGAGACACGAGATGTTTCGTCTCATTATGTCCAGTAGTAACACTGGCTACAATGTCCTAACCGGAACACAACAGTGACTTCACATTCCTGCTTGACAGCAGAAATAGATATTGCGGTGGTACCTACCCAAGCGGACTCTCACATATGAGAGACTTACCACCAGTAATACCACCAGTACCTCAAGATATAGACATGGTTTAGTTTGGGAGACCCTGACAATATGGAAATTCCTAACTTAGATATGCCAATGATTGTTGAAATAATTCTTAATGTTATTTCTGTATTTAATAGCAATAAAGTTATTATTAAATTTAATCCAGTCTTGATAACATTGCGTTACCTACAAGAGGCCTATGGAATATTCTCAGCTTATCAATATTAATTGTTTAAGTTATATATAGCATCTTTAGTGATTCATCCCTCGCTTGGACATAATTAACCAGTTTATTTCCACTTAATTATTATTTTATAGATAAAAGAAGCGGTCTCCACGTATATAGGAAGGCGTCTCAAATAGGTTATGAGTTTAAATCGTAATATATGTACATAATCAAAGTCACGTGTCAAAACTAGTATCGAAATCAATAAAATTATTGACAATTACCGAATTCTGTATAACAAATCGATATGGCACATAAAGTTTTTTTTTTTATCAAATTAATATGTGACAAATCAAACCGGTATTTTAGCAGGATGTTATATAATAATCAGAAATAAACTTGTTTCATTAATTTCAACAAGAACTTGTTAATTTGACCGCGTCTCATTCAGTTTTATCTTCATTAATAAATTGGTATTATTTCGTAGAATTTTAAATGGCATTTGAGTTATCTGTTGGATTGTTTTTAGAGTTCCGTGCCAAAGAAATAGAGTTACTGGGCTTAGGTCGTCTGTTTTTCGTATTTTTGAAGGAATATTGATTTTGTACCGTAATGTAAGAATCAAAGTTTCAAGTAATTTGAATGTGGTTATATTAACAAACAATAAAAATAACAAAAAAAAATATCTCGTTCAAGAAATGTTTTTATTGTATAGTAAATAGAAAAGTTTATTTCAATTTTGTGAAGTCTACCAACCCGCACTGGGCCAGCGTGGTGGACTAAGGCCTAATCCCTCTCAGTAGTAGAGAAGGCCCGTGCCCAACAGTGGGACAGTATATTACAGGGCTGATATTATTATTATTATTTCAAGTTTGAGTAAGAATAGTTTAAACTGTATATTAGAAAATAATACTAAAAACCAGCAAAATAAAGTTCAGTTTGCACCATCCTGTGGTACGGAGGTTTGCGCGTATCCGACACAATCTTGACCGATTTTTTTACAAATATTAAGACATGGGCTTTATCACAACCGTTTAGTTGTTAATATCGACAATAAAGCAATTCGGTTGTCGCGGCTTTAGTCATCTTTATAAACTGTACAAGACGCGTAGTCAGGCCTCAAGGGAAGCCCCTATCAAAACAGCGCGCTCACCGTATTTTTAGGGGCTATACACTAAAAATTTATAATACAAGAAAAAATTAAACATTATCAGTCTTATAAAATTGTTTTAGCGTTAAGAAGTGGTTAATAATTGCTTAAATAGCGGTCAAAGATATCACCGGTTTCCTAGTTTAAATCTTATTAAGAGGCAAAATGGCCGGTTTTGACTTACAGCTGATCGAGTAAATTTGTGTTTTAACTAAGCATATCTTTATGATTTTTTTAAAGTAGGACTGTATAATTCTATGATGTATTTATGGTCTTTGCTATGGTTGTTTTAGAAAAATATTCTATGAATATTATTTCATTAATTTCGTAATGAAAATGCCACTGTTATTGGTGATTCCTGGCGTCTCCTCCTAAAGTATACATATTAATTTGCAACCATGATCATCACCATTAGACAACAAATAAACATTGCGGTGGTGTCTACCCAGACGGATTCTCACATATGAGAGACCTACCACCAATAAATGCTGTATCTTAAGATATAATTTGAGATTTTGTTGATATATGTTTATTAAATATCGACAAATTTAAGTTGCTGACTTTAATTTCACAGCATCTCAGTTGATAGCGCGTTTAAGAGCGAAAGAGTTGCATCTATGAATATGACTCCTAATATTATAAACCCTTGATATTCAAAGAAACGCGATTATGTATATTTTTTTTACATTTGATAGTAACAGAATGTATGTAGATAGTGTTGACTGACAAATCTCTCGCCAGTTGCAACAATTATGCCGGCCTGATTGAAACTGTTGTTGTAACTAATAGTCACACGACCCTCGTAACATAAATTGCGTATACGATTGATAATCATATCTATGTATGACATTGTCCAGGATGTGGTCAAATGTTGTATCCTTTGGGAATGTAGATTGGGAAATTCCCAGTGTGTAAAAACGTACGCCGTACGCTTATATACTATTTTGGGAATATTGACATATCAACCCCTTAAAAGAACTATCCAGTCAGTAATAGAGACCTGATCCCAGCTGTGGGACATTTTATACCGGGCTGGGATTATAACACGTCCAGTAAAGATTTAAAGCATTTGAATAGATCATGGGTTTCTTAGGAGAGTTAAATAAATTTTGAAGTAATTTTGTAACCAATTACGATACTGTTTTATGTCTTCCCGTCAAGCTACCCCACTACACTTCATAGTAAGTGGATTCTATATAGTGTCGACTCACAAGAGATACTCCTCGTCAGACGACTGTGTTCGGGCTGTGTAAAAAAAACAATATAACTTTGCCGAAACTCAAGACCTCAGCACGGCAATCTTATCCTAATACAACTACGCCACTGAGGAGCCTAAATTGTAAAAATGAGTATACGTTATAAGGAAAACTGCACCAAACGTGGGAAGTAGTTAAGCAGGACACAGTGCCAGCTGCCAGCCATTTTTAATTTCGCGGTGACAGTCGAAAATTAAATACCTAAACAGAAGATTAACTGTGGTATAAATTAACAAAATTCGTCGTGAGAAATTTCCAGATCAAGATCGTTTCTAAGTACTGTTAAATAGTGTTTAGAAACTTTAACTATGTTTTACTTTAGTGAATGTTGTTTTGGATGTTAAACAGTTATGAAATTAATTGTGATGATTTTTCTTTTGTTTATTTTGGGTTTGCTCAGTGTCGGCTCGGAGTCTGTGCCACATAAAACGACGGGGTAGTCCCCTATGGGATGGAAAACAAACATAAACATCACGCATTTATACTCGAAGGAGTATGTAGAGGTGCAACCAGGGCACTCACTTTTCGCCAAGTGTGCTACGTACCATGATGTGATATCCGGCACAAATTCCAGACTCCGGGCTGATACTGAGCAGGAAAAACCAAATATAACTCTGTCCGACCAGAGATTCGAATCCAGGACCTGAGAGCGCTGCCGTACCACGCATGCAGTACAACTACGCCACCGAGGCAGCCGAGAGATGGGAACTCAAGGCGAAAAGTGGGTGCTTCATCACATCTGCCTACACTTTTGGAAATAAAGGCGTTGTATATATTTTATATAGCAGAACAACGGGAGAAGAAAGCCTCTTTAAAATACTCTAAGAAACATTATATCCGACTATGAAGTCTTTCTTTAGCCAAGCAAAGCCGTAAACAAAAGCTAGTCCTAAAATCAATCTTTTCCAGATAAAAACTACTACACAACCTTACACCTATAAATCTCTTGGAAATATGAACAATATACAAAAATAACCGTGGACACGAATCAGATTTCAAATCAGCATTTCATTGTCGAAATAATTTATGATCATAATACCCTATTTCATTTCCATATATATAATTTTCTTGTATTTTATAACTTAACAAGGTTTCCTCTTATGCTCAACAATATAAAACTATATACTTAATAAATATATTTATGTCTATTTGTCCAAAATAATAAAACCTAGAAAGGTCTGCTTATGCTCAAGAATGAGATATATCCATATACTGAATAAATATATTTATATCTGTTTGTCCAAAATAAATTCTAGAAAGTTCCATATTGACTTAAATTTTGTCGCAACGTTGTATTTAAAGTTAAATTATGTACAGTCAGCTACAAAAGTAGCTGCATTCAATTTCCCTTTAAATTTTTGTGTCCGTATGAGCAATCTTTAATTCTTCACTAAAATAAACTTTATTTTAAATAAAAAAAAACAATATTCCGATTGAAGTTAATGTATAGAAATGTTTTGCAGTTTTGAATTTGTTCAGCTACTTTAGGGGCTGACTGTACCTGTATTTTTTTTAACATTATAATATATTTAACGCATAAATTGTAATAATGTAATTTATATAAACTAAAGTAAATATACATACAAAGATATATCCTTTAAACATTTGCGCAGACGCAGCCGCGGACAAAAGCTAGCTAAATATAAATGCCGTCATAATAGGCTTTAATGGGGCAATAAAATACCGCGGCGTCACCTACTAGCACGGATTATGATCTGTCTCGTTTTCAACTGAAATCAAAAGTTGTTTTTCAGATTCTCTTGATATTATATTAATTTACATATTTCGAGTTGTTTGAATTTGTTATTGATGACGGTAGTCTAGTGTTTTTTTTCATCTTTGACGGTTTGTTATTCGTTCGATATGTATTTTATTATTTACTAGCTTTTGCCTGCGGCTTCGTCCGCATGATAAAGTTTTTCTTTGATACAAAGTTAACTATAGCACAAGAGTAATATAGCTTATTTAACAAAATCAAAATCGGCTTAATAATTCCTGAAATTTGCGTGTTCAAATAAATAAACTCCTCAGCTTTATATATTAGTATAGATTTATCAAATGGAATTATTGGCTGGTTTTTTAGTGAATATACGGACTAATGACGTAATGACTGCTTGGTGAAGTGACTTCACTGCACCTGATGCGAAGTGGATTGTGGTCCAGTAGAATGTCGACTGACATGAGATGATTACTTCTCGGCACAATATGCCGACCTGTTGGAATCTGATATACACAGGCTGATTCCGGTGCTCGACACCGTTATAAAATATCGTGTACAGTGGTTGCTATCTGAGTGGATATGATATATACCCTACCACCAAACTAACACTACCCCTATGGGATGAGAGCGTAAGGAAAAAAATATTTCCGTATTACGTTCAAACCTTGAAATCTCCATCATTTCTATCCAGTATATCAACTATCTTATCTATCTAATCAGTCTGTATCCACCCACTGCTGAGTATAGGCCTCTTCTTTGTCACGCCACTCTTTTCTATCTTGTGCGAGTCGTAGCCACTGCTTCCCAGTGCACCGCGCGAGGTCATCTGTCCATCGGGCTGGTGGTCTGCCTTTACTCCTTTGCCCGTTTCTCGGGTACCATTCGGTGGTTGTCTTGGTCCACCTGCCCTCGTCCCGTCTAGCCAAGTGTCCTGCCCATCTCCACTTCAGCTTGGTGATGCGTGTGTCGACGTATATCAACTACTACCTTTAATAATAACTAGGATAACAAACAACGAATCTTACGTCCAAAGTCTGGAAACCATTATATCAACACAGTACACACCCTCTATTAATATTGTTCTAAAGTTTTCAACTCAAGTTTACAAGTGTTATGTGCCCTTTAGGAGTAATTACTGAGACCTAGTTTGTAATAGCTTCTGTTATTGTTGGTTGTCGGTTAGTTATTTAGTATACTTGCTTTCCAGATGGTAATTTGAAGAATTAACTTATCTACCTATCTGTTGGAGTTATGACTAAGCCTATGAGGGGGTGGGTAGGGGATGAACTATTTCGCTGAACTTATAACATCTTATTAGATATTAAGATCGTCATTTAAAGCGTATTATTTTAAAGCAACATACACTGTGTGATCTGGATTGGAATCCAGGGCCTTATGCATATTCTAGCATCATTGATAAATAAGATGTTTGCCGCCAATGTGAAAACTTAAGTACTTACCTTTCCGTGATAATTAATCCATACCATATAGAGTTAAGCTTACATCCTTTATGTCATTTTAGGAAAACGTCCATCCATATGTCAAATTTTATCTAAAACCGTTCAGTGGTGTTTTAATTTACTTCTAACCATATTTGAAAATATTCACAAATTTTTGGATTTATAATATTAAGTTACTATCTAAAATGAGTATAGCCAGGAGGGCCTATTCCGTCTACAGGGGTGAATCCGTCTTTTGGCAACTACGGACCTTCTGAACTAAGAACCGTTTTGATAGCCTTTAAGAGAAGAGACTATTTGTGACTCTCTTACTATTATAAAAACACCCGTAATTTCAAAAAGTCGGATATGCCCTCATAGACGGAATAAAGCCCCCTAACTAAACATAAATTTAAATATAATGGGCCATTTTCGCAATGTCAACCGCGAATTGACGTATGCAACAGTATTATTTTCTATTCATTTGGTAATTTCACTTTTGTATTAAGTCCGCCCTTTGAATATTTGTCGATTAGCGATAATTTTAACAATAACCACGCCCTAAGTAACAATTATATTAGTAAAGAGTAAGATAGTAATATAACATGTAAAGATTATTTATTAAAATTAAACTATATTTTTACTGATTTTATCCCAGTTTTTATATTTTAATTTTCTCCCGACGTTTCGAAGACTTTGCAGCCTTCGTGGTCATGCGGCGGCCTAAGGTGCTGTTCATCCAAAAAGTCAAAGTTACAATCCACCTACATTTTACAATTTTAATTTTTTAATTATTATTATTTTTTTTTTATTTAACTGTAGACATTCCGATCGACGCAGAACGAGCTTACAGTGTCTTGAAGTCTAAGATTATTTATTGTCAAACACCAGATCGTTATCGCTAAGAATCGAGCTTAATTTTACCCACACGTGTCACCTGTCTTCTCTTTAAGGTATCGATCCGTGACATTGATCTATCTGCTTGGGGGTTTGATGACCTGTTGCTTTTTGTTAGTTTTCATATACCATAGTTGTGGTTCAAGGAAATATGTAGAGTGTTTAGTGGTTTTTCTTTTGTGAGAAGGTTAAGTGTGTTTTGTGAATTTTTATATCATGATTTTCTCAGAGGTAAGTAGAAATGTATCAAATAATGTGTTGGCTATATACTGGGTAATATTTGCGCTGTTTTCCAATCGGATATAATGTAATTACAAATCTTTACTGTCACTGACAAGAAAAACGAAATAACAAATCATACTTGTCAGAATTTAAATCATTATTATATATATAATTATTTACTACAACTTTTTTATTATTTTAGCATAAATATTATCATTCATTTAAATTTATAATTAAAAAAATATATACAAAAAGTCACATTAAAAAGTTTTTGACTCCATAAACCTTGAGAATTATTCTCAACTCCAAAGTTAATGCCAAATTTATTTATGAAGTAAATGAGGGATAAAATATGTGAGAGTTTGTTACGAGCCTTCGTTATTGAATAGGAGGGAAGAAAACCAAGAAACATGATTAATTAGATTGTAGATTATTAAAATTTACATAAGCATACATAATCTCACGCTTTTTGTACAAATGACGAGACGAGGAAGTTATCTCTGATGGTAATGCGTTCCCATAAATACTAGAAGCCCACGCAGGGCTTTCAATTATCTAGTACTGCAGTCTGCACTGAGCTTGTCACTTACGTCCGTCTTCAATAAAACATCTTGATCTTTAACTCGATCTCGATTATTAATCAATCAAAATACGTCTTTTGTAAGTTTCAAAAATACTTTGTTCTGATTGGACCTTTTTTGAGATAGATCGTAAAAGTTATAGCGATCGACGTCATTGCAGTTTTAACCTAATTGCATTGGTTAGATGTCCGTCATACAGATTACAATGCATACTACTGCTTAATGGCAGAAATAGACAAATTCTAAATCTCCTTCAATGTTGACTGAACAAGTCGTCGACGCAAATTCTCGTGCATTGTCAACTAAACCTTTTATGGAAGGCCAAATCAAATCATTAATCTATAATTTTTCTATACGCCTTGTTTCTTTATGTTGATAAGCACAAGCACTGTAAAACAAAATAAAATAAAATTATTCATCACGTAGGCGAACATAGTTGCAGGTACATGAGAATATTTAATTATTACTCAAATTAAGTCGCCTATATAACTACAGACATTTTATGTCGGAATCGAAATCGGACTCCGTTCTGATGCTAAGCAGATAAACCTAATATCACTTTGCCTGATCCGGGATTCGAACCCAGGATCTCGGAGCGTTGTCGTACCGCGTAAGAAACATAACTATGTTACGGAGGCGGTTACGCGATACATTTTATAATAATTATTTTTTGGTTTTATAGGGTGAAATATCATGGACGAAATGGACTAAAATTTATAGATAATATTTATGTTAATTAAGAACATATTGACAAACAACCAACCAGAGAGATAGAAAGTGTGTGGTCAGTAAAACTAAGAACTTAAACGAATAGGAAGGAAAGATGAAGGTTTAGGAATGAATAGTTATTTCAAGGAAACGGGCGATTTTTAGTTTCCAAAAATCATTATTTTAGATGTACTAATAGCTCGAAACGCACGCCACTCAATCTTACGTCAACACACGCATAATAATTGGTCAAAACTCGTCCCGAGCCGACATTTGACGTTCATTCACGCGTCCGAATATGTCCCCTCGCATGGTCACCGTAATTAGCCGGCCGGCGCGGTCAACGTCCACGGGCCTTGGCATTGCGCTCGCTCGCATAGATCAGACATGCGTAGAGGGTTGACATATTGGAAGTTGTTTTTATATTTATAAAAACTTTTTAATGTAAAAAATAGTTAAGACAATAAATAGAGGGTTTTTAATCTTTTCATATTTATTTTTAAATTATTTATTAAAAAACGAAGTTGAAACACAGACGGCACATTTGATATATAAAAGATCAAAGGTTCGAAAATTCTTACATTGCCTTTGCGGACTATTTAATGAATATCAGTGTATTCAATTACGGTCGGCAAAGTGACCCAACTGCACCCGATGGTAAATGAAGTGGGGACCAATAGAACGTTGACTGACGAGAGATGATTACCCATCGGCAGTCGACACAATTATGCCGGCCTGTTGGAATCGAATATACACAGGCTGATCCCGGAACGCGACACACTTATGTGAGTCACTATGGCGGGTTTTAACACCTTGTGTATCGTGGTCGCTATCCTGGCAGATATAAAATATATCCTACCACCAGCGAAGCGTTCGTCTAACTTATTCTTACCCGACGCGTCTACAACTTTAATCTTTGCCCCGCATCGAGCTGTCAATAAGCGATTGAAATTGGGCAATTAATGTATGGGAAATATATTATTATGATAGTTTTATTGCCGTGGGATAATTTACACTTCGTTGTTTGTTTTGCTTACGTCATGCTAGCATATTTCGTAGATGCAACTTTTTTGTTCGATCGATGATTGGTCGGTGTGGTAATGCGTTTATGATACCTATTTTGTAATTAACAGTGTATTCTAAAAGGATAAGCCTGTAATCGAAAATGCTAGTATATTAGAGGTAACTGTATGTGTTTACATTCGATTTTTAGTTAGATTTTTTTAAAGATTTAATCTCTTTTATACGTACAGCTATATCTAAGTGCATTAAACTATTTTGAATTGTTTGATATAAATAACTATGTTCACTATTTTTATAAGGCATACGGCAGCAAACGCGATTATATAACATGATTAAGGGCGCCATTGATTTTTTAAAACATAGAAGTAGACTATGTCCTGACAACCCTACTCCTATTTAATTTTAAATATACTGCATTGCCTTAAAAAAATCTCTATTGCGTAATATTTTTAAGTCCATTATTGTTCGCCACTCTGTACCAAAATCAGTTGTATAAGAACATTACTTATTGAAATTATAAATTTTATGATTCATTACTTGTGATACAATTTGTTTTTTTTCTTAGTATGTAAAATTGCGTGTATTGGTCATAGCTATTTTTAGATTATGGGCCATAGGCTATCTAAATGAACTAACCATTTCGTGAAATGATCTTTCATTCTTTTATTTATTGCATCCAAAGGTAGAAGAGTTAACGGCTCACTTGATGGTAAGTGGTTGAAATTGACAATAAATATTTCCAACTCCCTATCTTTCTATTTGATTAATTTCGTTGCGGGATGATAAATTAGTTTTCCCTGAGACTCGCCGAGCTTCACGTGTGTCATAAAACGCGTGCCACTGCTGATCCTGGCTTACAGGAGTAGTAGTGATGAGTGTGAGGGCGGGAAAGTCTCTGGTAGGTGGTCTCCGTCGATGACTGAGGCATAGCCAATCGTGTGATTGCCATGAACAACATTGTTTAGTTATCGTTTGAAGGATATCATAGCCCGAAGGAAACAAAAATACGTTTATATTGTAACTCTTTAGAGGTCTCATTTGGACCTCAAATCAAATCTCAAAGCGCTGCCGTGCATGCAGTCCAAATTATGCCACCGAGGCAGTCCAATTAAACAGTCGGAGAAAAAATATTATATGAAACGAAAATAAGCCTCCATATTCAAACACTAGCTTTTGCTCGCGGCTCCGCCCGCGTTATAAAGTTTTTCAGGCTAAAGTTTTCCGTTATAAAAATAATAGTTTCCCGGGAGCCTATGTTCTTCCCAGGGTCTTAAACTGTCTCCGTACCAAATTTCATCTTAATACGTTGGGTAGTTTTTGAGTTTAACACGTTAAGGCAGACAGATGCAGCGGGGGACTTTGTTATATTATTTAGAACTTTTTAAGTGAAACAATCCCGTCATACATAATTGTTGCATAACTTTAACCGTTTACGCAGCGCAGGCAACGGAAGCTCTCAAAACTCATAATTTTCCCCGTTTTTGCAACATGTTTCATTACTGCTCCGCTCCTATTGGTTATAGCATGATGATATATAGCCTATAGCACTCCAGGAACAAAGGGCTATCCAACACAAAAGATTTTTCAGTTCAAACCGGTAGTTCCTGAGATTAGCCATTACTGCTCCGCTCCTATTGGTCATAGCGTGATGATATATAGCTTATAGCGGTACACAAATAAAGGGCTATCCAACACAAAACGAATTTTTCAGTTGAAACCGGTAGTTCCTGAGATTAGCCATTACTGCTCCGCTCCTATTGGTCATAGCGTGATGATATATAACTTTGAGCACTCCACAAACAAAGGACTATTCAACACAAAAATATTTTTCAGTTCGAATCGGTAGTTTCTGAGATTAGCCATTACTGCTCCGCTCCTATTGAATATAGCGTGATGATATATAGCCTATAGCTCTCCACGAACAAAGGGCTATCCAACGCAAAAGAATTTTTCAGTTTGGACCGGTAGTTCCTGAGATTAGCCATTACTGCCCCGCTCCTATTGGGTATAGCGTGATGATATATAGCCTATAGCACTCCACGAATAAAGGGCTATCCAACGCAAAAAGAATTCTTCAGTTTGGACCGGTAGTTCCTGAGATTAGCCATTACTGCCCCGCTCCTATTGGGTATAGCGTGATGATATATAGCCTATAGCACTCCACGAACAAAGGGCTATCCAACGCAAAAGAATTTTTCAGTTTGGACCGGTAGTTCCTGAGATTAGCGCGTTCAAACAAACAAACAAACAAACAAACAAACAAACAAACAAACAAACAAACAAACAAACAAACAAACAAACAAACTCTTCAGCTTTATATAATAGTATAGATTCTACGTTACCAATCCCATTATTCTCAGTCGGCACTTCAATAGTTCTTGACTTTAATGCAGTTTCGATATGACGTCACCGTTTAATGTTATACGCAGGTGCAGAAACCCGTCGCTAATAGCAGTATCGACCTACATTCTTGCGTTATCGGTGCTGAAAGTTATATGTGGTTTACTGAATTGTTATGAATTTATATAGTAGGTGCTGTACACTTCCCGCTCTGTTCGAAGGATAAAACAGAGTATATTATTACTTATTGTTATTCAATTCAAACTGTTTGCACCAATTACATAAATAAAATACAAAACAATTACTCAACATATAAAAAGCGGCGATAGCCTAGTTGGGTGTGGAACGGACTGCGAAGACGAATGTCCGTAGGTTGAAATCCCAAGGGTACACACCTCTGACTTTTCTAAAACCGTGTGTGTATTCTTTGTGAATTTATCGTTCGATTTAACGGTGAAGGAAAACATCCTGAGGAAACCTGCACATCTGAGAAGTTCTCTCTAGGTATTTCGAAGGTGTGTGAAGTCTACCAATCCGCACTAGGCCAGCGTGGTGGACTGAGGCCTAATCCCTCTCAGTAGTAGAGGAGGCCCGTGCTCAGCAGTGGGCAAGTATATAATACAGGGCTGATATTATTATTATTCTCAAAATATGTCAATTTTGAACAAATAATGAAATAAAATAAACATGCATTATACAAAACTGTATTTGTATAATGCATGTTTATTTATAACCTAAAAATGATAATCTCACTCATATGTTTATTTGGATCTTGGTCTATCTGTTTAAATTTCATACTAATGCGTTCAGTGGTTTCGGCTTTTCTAACAAACACCGATATTAATATCGAAATATCTTCACATAGCGATTGGATACGGTTATTTTTAAAAAGGTGTAAAACGCTTATTAAAAGTTATTAAGTTATCAGTAAAAAAACAAGTAGAATTAAAATTAAGAACTGTTAAAATTGAGAATTATAAGAAGGGTAAACGTATTCCATGCTATTTTTATTACATTGATTCTTTTTATAAGTTTAACCAATAAACGTAAGGTAATATTTTTTACATTATTAACCGATATTTGTTATGACTTTTGGTTAGATAAGTTTTCAATTCTAATTGAATAAAAAAGACAGATGGCGTTAACTGCATAAGTTATAACTTTAGCGAATTAAATGAACAGTTATAACTTTTAATGATCACTTCTACTTAAAATAGGCCTTAAATTTATCAAATTTACATCCTTGTACAGTAATTTAAATATAATTAAAATCTAGCGGAATAACGTATCAGATACGTCAAGCTGCCATGATTATGAAGCCGGCACGGACGTTACACTACGGGTGGTCCGACACATTGACTACTTGAAATGTAACATGATTTGTACGTAGATGTTTGGTGATATGGGTGAATTGGCAACGTTTTTTAAAGTATTTTGTTTAGCTTTGTATCGTACGGACTGCCTCAATGGCGTAGTTGTACTGCATGCGCGGTACGACAGCGCTCTGAGGTTCTGGCTTCGAATCCCGAGACAAAGTGATATTTAGGTTTTTCTGCTCAGTATCAGCCTGGAGTTTAGAATTTGTGCCCGATATGGCAATAAGCTCGCCTTACATCATGGGACGAAACACCCTTGGCAAAAATTGGTTGCGCCCCTGCATACCCCTTTGGGGATAAATGCTTGATGTGTTGTGTCGTACATTAATAGAAACAGTTTCCAGTGTTGCTATACAGCGCTACAGTATACAGTTATGGACACCTTTAGGCGAAGCATGGTCCTCTTTGACTAGTTCTTGTAAGAAATGGAACGCAATTTGATTTAATTTTAATTCCTGCTGCATGGTAGCGTAACTGTCGGCGGTTTCATCAAAACTCTTTTTATCTGTTAACTGTGTCTTCAAAAATACAATACAGAAATAAGTATCTAATACTAGTGCTTTATTTCGTAAATCTCCTACGTTTTTAAGAGAAACATTTATTTCAAATCATATATAAAAATTACGAAAATTTAAATAACTATATGGTAATAAATAAAAAAATTATAAAAAGAAGTTCCCAGTTCTCATACTTTGAATCTTATCAGCGATGTAATTTTTTCTTTTATTTTTTTCTACAAGTGATTCTTGGCGTATGTTAAAAATCATGTAGTTTTATTATCATAAATAGACCCCGAAACACCTTTGAATATTTTTAATGGTTCTTATCAGTTTAATATGAATATAGGAAGCAATAAAATCGATGTTCTCACGCTATAAATTGAATTAAAAAATCTCTTTAATTACTTAGTATTCTTTGATATATTTAAAATGTACGTCTCAAATATTTTTAAATTAAAGGCAGGTTGCCTTTCTACGAGCCTGGTGACGACCCGGCCGCCACAACCGTTGCCAACATTCCGAAGGAATAAATAAATACAATTACACTTTATAATTTAGTAGCTAAAGTGTTAGTTCGTGTACATCTTTGCTGAGAGGTGGTGCTCAAGTTTGTCTTTGGCTGGTAGGATGATGGGGATTAGTTTCTTTGTCTATAATAGCTACGACTTTTTTGTTTAAACTGAACAGGTTAGGTCTTGTCCACAGAGGCGACGTTAGATGGAGGCGAACCGTGCAACCGCCCGGGACCTAGCGCTTACAGGAGCCCCGCGCGGTGCCTTGGATCTTTTATTACGATCTTACCTACGAAACTATTAAAACTGGGAAACTATTTTTTTTGATGATGGGGAAGTTTATTTTTTTGCATATAGTAGCTACGACTTTTTTGTTTAAACTGAACAGGTCAGGTCTTGTCCACAGAGACGACGTTAGATGGAGGCGAACCGTGCAACCGCCCGGGAACTAGCGCTTACAGGAGTCCCGCGCGGTGCCTTGGACCTTTTATTAAGATCTTACCTACGAAAATATCAAAACCAGGGACTTTTTTGCTATCACACAGGGCCTCGCGTCGTTTAGGGACACCCCTACTTGGCCATAATAGTCGTGCAGTTATTTAGATTTCCAACCAAGTACTAGATGCCATTACACTGATCGTTGTCTTTAGACTTCATGTAATTTCCTTTAAATAGGTATTGCACGGGTATTTGGCTGCTTGGTCAGAGAGTGATGGTATAAATACCATACAATACATACATGCTGGTGGTAGGATATATGTTATATCCGCCCGGATAGCGACCACCGCACACAAGGTGTTAAAACCCGCCATAGTTGCTTACGTAAGTGTGTCGCGTTCCGGGATCAGCCTGTGTATACATCCGGTTGCAGCAGGCCGGCATAATTGTGTCGAATGCCGAGGGGTAACCATGTCTCGTAAGTCCCACACCACTTACCACCAGCAATAGAACTGTCGAAAAAGTACTTATTTGTTTTTGATATTCTAATTCCATGATTCCTTTCATACTATTGTTTATTTTTCCCATCATAACTCAAACTCATAATTCAAGTCCCAAATACTGCTAACGCTACAAATTTCAAAACAAGAAGCCAAACTTGACCCGAGCTCGCATAAAAGGTACTATTTCGGCACATCCGGTTTTCAATACAATGAAATATTCATGATTTGTCCCGTGAAATTTGTATGTTGTATTTTGGCCGACATCCTGTCAGTTTGTGTACGTACAAGATATATTTATTTATTTTAGATCGCTCAGATTATCCAGTATACATGCGGATGGTAATGATTTTTTTTCAACTCACGTCTTATGCTAGGGTTGGCGGGTCGGAAAAGTGATTTGTGGAATGTATTTTTAAGTCGTGTATAAATTTTCTAATAAAGTAATCCAACTAGATATACCCTAACTGTTCGTTTTTTAAAAGTTTAATTTCTATATAATTTTAGGTAATGATATTATTCGATATTTAATCATTTCAAATTATCAACCTTTTTTCATGTACCTACCATGATTATCTCCGCACCACCCTAAGGTTGACTGGTAGAGAATGCCTTTGACATTAAGTCTGCCTGTACACATTTGTATAAGAACTGCTAAATAGATAAATAAATTTTATAGTATTCGATTGGAATAGATCATAAATATAAATAGAACATAAACTTCACTTTGTTTACCTACATCAATGGGATGTTATTTTTTTTTTAATTTTCCCCTCTTTGTAAGACGGATTAAGACTTTACGAACTTCACCGGAAGCCTTGGCAAGCGATGCTGGCATTCTAGCCAGAACCGTTTTGCAATTCAGTTAGAAAGCAGGTAACATTATACTTGTTACTTAATCCAGGCGAATAGGGACAACAACTCGGAAAGGAGACGTTAACGTTTAAGAGATAAAAGTGAAATTTCCTGAACTAGTAAAAAGAGAAATGTTAAATTTAAAACAATAATATCAATCACAGCGCTTAGTAGGTACAAAGTTTTGATGGATTTGTTTAAAAAGTCGTAATAAGATCATTGTGACTTATATATAGAGATTTTTTTTATTGCTTTGAATGACGAGACGAGCTTGCCGTTCGCCTGACAGTAAGCGATACGACCGCCCGTAAACAGTAGAAATACCATCCAACCCAGAATTGTTTATTATTACAAAGTATTGTTTGGTATTCCACTGCACTCGCAATGCTAAGACATGAGATGTTAAGTCTTATTATGTCCAGTAGTTACATGAAGGTGTAGGAAAAACTGACGTTGTTGTAAACACACATTTGTCCCATGACGATCACAAAATAATATAAAATAAAATGCTTTATTCATCACGTAGGCGAACATAATTGCGCTAATATAAGTCAAGGTACATGAGAATATTTAATTATTACTTAAATAAACTCGCTTATATAACTAAAGACAATTTATATTAGACATAAAATAAATTAAAGACTACAAAGTAACCAAAAAACTCAGCTCAGGCTGGCAGGAAAGAAGAAAAGTACTCAGTACTTAGTAAAATAAAACTATTGTAAGCGACGGTAATGAAACAATCTCGTATCTAGATCATAGCCTGCCAACCCTAACCGGTAGAGTTTGCATAAAAAATCTAGAATGTGTAAACATTCCGAAATATTCCATGGGTAATAATAATTAATCAAACGGTCAATAAACTCGTTTTTTGTAATGGCTATTCAGGTGTGTCCAGTTTTGTTTGAACAGTTGACGCGCAGTGTATGCAGTTTTGAGCGATGACAGCATATCTCTGAGGTTATTTATTTTGGCTAAGTTTTATCGCCTCGGTCTAGTGGCTTTGTTAATTGGGAGGTACTGAATTCAGTTTCTAGGTTAATTGATTGGATATTCTTGGTGGTAGGGTATATGTATCCATTTCTAAAGCGATCACCGTACACAGGGCGTAAAACGCGTTGTAATTTCAAACGTATGTGAGTCGCGTTTCGAGATCAGCCTGTATGTACGGTTTCAAAAGGCCGGCATAGTTGTGTTGACTGTCGAGGAATAATCGATCTCGAATCGATCATGTCTTGTCAATGTATACTCTACCTGGACCAATTCCGCTTACTCTCAGGTGCCATCAGGTCACTGTGCTGTGCTTGTAAAAATACGACATGCTTAGGATTAGACCTCCTATAGTGAGTTGATATAAAATATAGTTTACTATTTAAGACCGTCTTGTCGGAGTCAGTGTATAAAGTCCCAATGGAGTGATCAGGACGTTTAGATGAAATTTCTCTAGTTGGTTGCATTTAGAGTATATCTATACATATTATAAAACCAAGTTCCCTTTTCAGTCTGTCTGTATGTTATCGTTTTACTCATATTCTACTGAACAGATTTTTATGCAATTTGGTATGAAGATAGTTTAAAACCCTGGAAAGGTTGTAGGCTACTTTCTGTCCCAAGAAAATATATAGCGGGACTTTTATCATGGAAAACTCCTTTACACGCGTGAAGCCGCGAGTACCGGATGAGGTGCAGTTGCGACACTTTGTTGTGCCCATATAACAAACAAAATACTGATATATTAATGTAATATAATAATAATAATAATATCAGCCCTGTATTATATACTTGCCCACTGCTGAGCACGGGCCTCCTCTACTACTGAGAGGGATTAGGCCACTTTATATATAGGATTAGTCTACCACGCTGGCCTAGTGCGGATTGGTAGACTTCACACACCCTCGAAATTCCTATAGAGAACTTCTCAGGTATGCAGGTTTCCTCACGATGTTTTCCTTCACCGTTAAAGCAAGCGATAATTCACAAAGAATACAAACATAATATTTTTAGAAAAATCAGAGGTGTGTGCCCTTGGGATTTGAACCTGCGGACATTCGTCTCGGCAGACCGTTACACAACCAACTAGGCTATCGCCGCTTCCGATATATATATATATTCCGATATATTAATTTATAATGAACTAATTTACATTTACACTTAATTATTAATTAATAAATACGATAGTATATTGCACTATACCATCATTACCATAAGGTACAATATTTGCTGTTTCTTTTAAAAGTATATTTCTAATTGCAAATATCACGTAGCAACAATAAATATTTTCTAATGTAACCTAATATCATATTACATAGGAATGTTAAATACGGTATTTATTTCAACGTTTATTGATTTTGTTTGCTTGCTTCGGATTAATTTATGTCCACAGGGTTCAGTACAAAATTTATTTTGTAGAATAAAAATATCATACATCGATTTTTATGATGATAAGTTAAAAATATAAAGATAATCGACGCCATTGATATTGTAATTTCGGAAATATAACTGTGTTGCTGATATTAATTTTGCTGCGCCGTTTAAGTGTTTTGACAAGTGGAAATGGATAGATTGAATCGGAATGGTTTTACTTTGAACAATTTCCAAAGACTGAATTTTCCAGTTGCGTGTGTATTTTTCGTTATTTCTTCTTAAAGCGGTAAAGGAAAATACATTTTCTCAGTCGGATCTATATTTTTGTTTTTTTTTTTCTAAACAGAAACCTTGATAAAAAGTGTGTTCTAAGTTGTGTTTTTCTATCAAACTTAATAAGTATGTTGTATCATATTTTCGAATAAATCAATTGTAATTATCTAAGGTGTCTTTATAATAGATTATTATCTATTTTTTTAAATTATTACAGCAATCTTTGCCTATACTAATTATAGTAAAATTTTCAAAAAATGTAAAGTATTTTTTTTTTCAGGTACAAAGCGGATCCCTAAAACAAAGCCGACGTAAGAAATAAACGCCGCGTACCAAATGTAAATCGACACCGAAAAACAAACTGAATGCTATGAATTAAGTTTTTACAGTAAACAAGTAATTTAGGTGAATTATTTGCTGAACACTATGACCAGTCAATGAAGAGCTCTGGGTGTCATTTGCAGTGTTAGTGCCGATCTTATCAAATTTAGTCTTTAAACTAAGAATAGGACTCATTTTTGATGCGCAGGCGCAAGGGCCCGGAACTGACGTATTATGGTTCTCCATGTTAACGGTGTTATTTTTTAAATACGTTGAAGAAAATACATGAATGAAGTAGTTTGTCGGGATTTACAGACATTTATAGCTTAAAGAAAAATAACGATCAAGATATTATAAAACAAATCCCCCAAAAACTGTCTGTCAGTATGTGATCGATTATCTCATAATCTACTGAACGGAGTTTTGTACCGTTTTTATTAAAACATAGTGCAATTCTTGAGGAAGGTTTAAGTTAATAGCACATTACGTTTTTATGTAAATTGACTGAAATATAACGATTACTGTTGGTCCCCCATCGCATTTGCTCGGATCTCGATGATATTTGGTATGGAGATTGAGACCCTGGTAAGCATATGAGCTTTTTATCCCTGGACAATATATATTGGGATTTTATCACGGAAAACTCTTACAAGCGAATCAAGCAAAAGCTAGTATTTACATAAAAAAAATTACTCTCTATTTAAAACTGCTAGAATTTACGTCTCAAAGAATGAATGCAGTGACTGAGGTCGGTAACCAGTGAGCATATATCGGTTCGTTTATCAACCATTCGTCTTAATTAATATTCGTTTGTGAACAAAAAATGTCTTACGTCGACCCCGTGGCAGCGATATCGTTCGCACAAATGATCTGCGCATGATCAAGAGCTGATGCTGAGGTTCTGTATACTATAAACTATTTTTCAACAATTCATAATTACAGACCTTATCATTACAAGGTATATACTATAACAAAGTTCTATGTTATATTTTTTGCACAATAGGACTTGCATTCATCAAATTTTTTGTTTTTTTTTCAGTAAAATATTCCAATAATCCCGACAGACAAATAAAGTATGAAAAATAAATTGTCTTTTCTAATTTTTTCCTACGTGACAATATTAAATTTCGTTTTTAAAACTTAAATAAACATTAATATAGACCCTTGTAATAGTAAGCTAACGATTTGTGAATTACATACTTTATATCACGCTTTGTCCCTTTTCATGGGTTGGTAGAGTAATACGCCAAAATATCGTCAATAACCACGTTGTTATTGAAAATAGCCAAATTGAGGTTGATGTATATGGTTGATGATATTATATAGCATATAACCTTCCTCGATAAATAGGCCATCCAACACTAAAATAATTTTTCAATTCGAACCAGTATTACCTGAAATAAGCGCGTCCAAAGAAACAAACAAACTCTTCAGCTTTATAAATAATACTATTTTATTGTCATGGTATTGCACTGTCACCGACGATTTCACATTAGGGACTATACCTATATACAATCTTAAGAGTTAAATTGTAAGCCACTAGCGACTCGCTGGTCTTCCTTTAACTTGCGTTTTAATTTACCCTAGCGATAATTTACACCAGAGGCGATCTTTGGGAGAGGCGAACCGGACTACCGCCCTGATTATTGCGCTTATAAGGGTCTCGCGCTATGCCTTGGAGGACTTTTTCGACCTTAGAAACTCCTAAAACCGGGAATCTTTTTTTTGCTTCGCTTAGGGCCTCGCGTCTTTTATGGCTGCAACTGATTTATACAAACACATCACGACTTTATCCCGGAAAGGGTAGGCAGAGGTGCAATCTAGGACTGCAGAAGAAGCCTTTCGACGATGGTTAACGTTAAGGTTATGTATAAGTATAACATATTCTAGCGAGACTTGTGGATAGGATATGTCATTCTCATTCATTTTTCTGTTTTCTACTGGTGTTATCGATTCTTGAAAGGCATCTTCATGTGTTCCATCCCATGATGTTATTCAAGGTGAGCTTATCTCCATCACGCTAACAAATTCCCGACTCTAGACCATTAGAACTCCATGAATTCACGGCTCCAGATTCCATTCCATGGTTGACCATGGTCCTTATTGGACCTAGGTCTAGTTAAACCATGGTTTTGTCGTTACCAGGTTCGTTCGATACCCTAATTATAACAATGTATGCAGGATAATTGCCAACCGGACCTACGTTATTGTATATCACAGATCACGCGTGCGCAGAGAGATTTATAAACATCGGCGGAATTTGCACTATTGATAATTCGAAGGTCGATTGCAATTTTTGTACGAATAACTGACCTATATTATCTTAGGCGTCATACGTATAATTAGAATATGATGAATTTCGAACAGTTGGTATCATTGTTTGTATAATTGGCATGAAGAATATATATCGGCGGTTGAAAAGCTAAATGACTTAAGCGACATTATTTTTCGAAAAAAATTTAACAGATTAAAAAAACTTAAGAAAAAATTGCTGAATTTAAATATATGTATAAAATTAGTGTCGTTAAAAAATGTCGCTTAAGACAATTAGCCTTTCAACTCTCAGTCCCGAAGACATAGAGCAGAGGCGCCACTAGTGTACCCAATTTTTGGTAAAATTGTTCCGTTCCATGATGTTCCCGCCCTCTCCCTTCCAACCATCCTAAGAAAGCTCCTTCTCATTCCTTTTCTCTTCCCTCTATCCCTTCCTTCTTCCTCCCGGGCCCTGTGACTGGATAGCCGTGGGTCACCAGCGTATCGTCCGCTGGCATCCTCGACGATAACGGTAGGGCCCACCAAATCCTAACAGGGACTGCCGTGGTTGCTAAGCTGAGGGATCGCTTTTACACAGTTCGCAGGGTACCCGGGTAATAACCACGGCGGATCTCAAAATAAAAATGTGTCGCGTTGCAGGATCAGCCTGTGTATATCCAGTTCCAATAGGCCGGCATAATTGTGTCAACTGTCGAGGGGTAATCATAGTCAGTGGACATTCTATTAGAACCCACTCCACTTACCATCAGGTGCAATGGGCTTATTTTGCCGTGACAGTATAAAAAAAATACAATTTAGATAAGAGAATTGCGTAAACAGTTTGGTAACAATATATTTCTTCGTCACTTTATTATGGTGTACTATAAAACCTGACCTAAATTATCTGATCACTTTATAAGTCAGATAAAAGTCGTCTGCCATTCGGCGCATTTTTGTCGTTCATTTGAATTGATTTATTGGTTACTTCCTTATTACCTCTCGTATGTGAGAAAATCTAATAAAATGTATATTTTACAACAATGTACAGTTTCCGTTGGTAAATGGAAAAGGTTTCCTATGTTTCTGTTTAATTAGTTTCCTTGTGTGATAACGAGTCGCTGCACACTACAGAGTTGTGTACGCTGCTGGGTAAGGTCTGGCCATTTTGTGGGTAATGGAAGGATGATCAAAAGGTTACTTTGCATATACAGGTGTCCCGGAAAATAATGTCAAGCGGGGGACCACAGATAAAACACTACTTGGGGTATCTAAATCACCCCCATGTATATCCCGCGATTTTGCATAGTTTTCGAGTTATGAATATTTTTCTGAATTTTTGAGAATTTTCGATTTGAACAATTAAATGTCTTTTTTTTTGTCCATGGGTTTGAGCATGGGTCTGCCTCTATCGCCGAGAGGTTTGAGGCCTTGTCCACTATTTTGGTCTAGCGCTAGTCTCCGACTTCACATACCTTTGAATATGTAGGTTATCTCATGATATTTTTCTTCACCGTTAAAGCAAACGATAATTAATAAATAATATACTCACGCCCTTTATTCTCAAAGGGCTAGGCAGAGGCGCAACTGGTGCACCCATAATCCGTCGTGTGAATTTTTGTGATTCATAAATCAAGGAGACGGATATAACCTCATAAGGATATATACAAAATAGCTACTTCCTAGCAATGTACAAACTAAACCAATAAAAAAGAATTCTCTGCACACACTTACTCTATACTAAAGTAGTCAGTGGTGATTGTTCTTACCGAGATATGTATCACATTCTGATCCAAACCGTTATGCTTTACACGCGGTGCCGTCCGTACAAAAAGTGCACGTCACAATGTTATCGGACCGCGTGTTACAAAGACATCTCGGGTTAGGCTTAGTACAGACTATTCGAACTGAACATTTTCGAACTCGAATATGTTCGAAATTCAAATATAAATGTGTCAAGAGTTTAAATTAAGAACCATTGTTTGGTGTAAGTGTTTTAAAAGATCTTTTAATATAATTTCCTTTATTAGTTCTTACTCTTTTATGTTGTATATTTATATGCAAACAATCAAACATTCGCTCAATATTTCATATTATCACATTAGTAGGTTAAGAGTTATCAAAATTTAACGTATTTTTATATTTAGGTCGTAAATATTTTAGACATGTGTTTACAAGGGATTTACCGAAAACCATTATTCTAACAGGTTATCTAAAATTACGGAAAAAATATTTTGTCAGTAATGTCCGCCTTGCGATAACGAACGTGATATTAGCTCTGGGAAGGTTAAATAAAAAACCGCAAACATAGATAATACAGAGATATAACCAAATAAAAGAGCATGAAACGCTGCAAACTTTAACAAAATATAATTTGTGGAATATAATTCTGCCCATCATCTGTGGACGGGGAACAGTAATTATGATTAATTATAATTAAGTATAGTCGAATTCTATTAGTCAATAATTAGCTAAGTATTTTTTATTTTACAAGAAATTTTGGAAGATTAGCAAATGATTAATATTGTCAATTATCACGCAAAGTATAAAGATCATTTTCCATGAACACCTTCAAAGCCATAAAGATTTTGTCTTTACGAAAAAAGAGTAACTGTTAATGATCGGCTATCATTTCTGACCTACTACCACGGACATATATTAAGAAACCGTACAGCAAATACCGTACCATATCAGAGGAAATCAGTGATCATCCGACCTGCCTAACCGCTGTGCCTGTATCAGAAATTAGGCCGTTCACTAGGAATAAAGAATCAGTTAATCAGAGTTTTTGGCCTTGTCAAGAGAAAATGAATCTCTGTGGGATGTGTAAAATATACCCTTAATAATATTATATTTTATAAAAATAAGTCTATACTAATATATACACCTGAAAAGTTTGTTTGTCTGAACGCCCTAATCTCAGAAACTACCGAAACAAATTTGATTTTTTTTTCACTAATAGCTTCCTATTAGTGAAATCAACTCCTCGTTGCTATTGGCTTTTTATCCGGGGAAAATATTTATCGCGGAGAAACTTTTTTCACGCGGGCGGAGATATAGGCTAAAGCTAGTAATACATATAACTATGTTGGTTATAAAGAAATTGCATACATACATGCAGCACGACCTTAGCTTATTCAAAAAGACAAAACACCACACATTCTATTAGCAGAACCCTATTCTAATGTAATTACAAAAAAACGCAATTATATCCTATGCAATGCTTGCCGAAAGTTTTCGGTCAATCCAATGTGTACTACACCTAAGCTCGAAATAAATCGGTCAAGCGCGGATCATGGCGGACCGGCTAATTGGTTTTTAGTGTTCCGGTTCAAATAATGTATCGATTACAAATTGCGTTTCGCGTTCTCTTTTATCTATTGCGAGGTTCTGGGGATGGCGGAGACGGAACTTGGGATGTTGTGGATGTAATTGTTTGGCGTGTTCGCAATGATTGTTCGATAAATGAATGAATCCGTTCTAGCCGAATCTCGGTCACGGCGGCCAATATCAACGGAGATCAGCCAGGTATGCAGAGTATATTTAAGTGTAAAAGTGTGTGCGCAATACACGGGTGCGCTCTCTGTTCCTTCACTCTTACAGTCCGATGAGACGGCGATCCGACATGACCGGAGAGAGATCAAGCGCAGGACCAACGGTTTTACGTACTTTCTGAGGCACGGGGATATCACACCGCCAACTTCTTGACTCCGAGCTGCGACTGAGTAATTTTTAAGATGGAAAAATGCAGGATCAGGCTATGAATATCCGGTTCCAACATGCCGGCATAATTGTGTCGACTTCCGAGGGGTAATCATCTCTCGTCAGTTGACATTCTATTGAACCCCCCTCCACTTTCTTCAGGTGCAGCAAGGTCACTTTGTCCTGCATGATAAAAAATACCTCTTTGTAACTCACGTTAAATATGACATTAACACTTCAATAAGGACATTTTTAAGGACTACCCTAGGTTGAACTCATTTAACTGGTAAAGTATAATTAGAGAAGTCCGCGTACGTATGCTGAGAACCGTGAGGACATGGATTCAGTTTCAAATTTCGAGAATTATTGGAGTCAAAAAGCCATTAGATTGGATTTTCTCAAAATCTTTTAATCGGGTTTTTTGTACGGTATTTACTAAAACATAGTGCAGGTCTTGAAGAAGGTTTAGGTTAATAGTACATTACGGTTTTATGTAAATTTACTGAAATATAACGATTACTGTTGAACAGATCGCGTGGTTGTATCTCGTGGGTCGGAATTTACGCTGGAAAAACTTTGTGACACACTGATTTCCACGCGGGCGAAGCCGCGAGCACAGCTAATGCATGATAATAATATAATGTGTGTCGCGCAAAACGGAAATACCAATAACACAAAAACTGCATTTAACACATTACTACCTACCTCTGCGGGGTGCAAGCGATATATATAGCGTATAGCGATTTCCGGATGCGCAGACGCATGACGGATCCCAGCGCCGTACAGACACACAAAACGGTATTTCTAGTAAACGCCGGATGATAATCACATAAACATGTGTTTTACAAACTGATTCGTAAGGATTTTTATTTGATATGTTTTGTCATTCCCGTGGTTCCTGGAGTGTGCTTAGCAAGGGCTTTAACCGATCAGCGAAGAAAGCAAAGTGACTCAATTTTTTTAGTATCGGACCCCGCTTGCTACAACGAGGGAAATGCGCATGTGATACTGGAAGCCCCGGCTTATCGACTGCAGGGCCCTGGAGGAAAGTTGGGATGGGATAGCTAGGATGCAAGTGGGGAAGGAGAAGGTACTGTCTTAGGATGGGTAGAAGGGGGTAGGAAGGGAAATGTTTGCGAGTCCTCGTGGACTCAATGTGAATTGGCAACCATGAGGCATACACACTTAACTGTGTACTTAGGGCGGTTTGAAGACCAAGCGCAAAAGAATTGCCTCGGGAAGGACAGTAATTCTGATTATGTCATTACTAAAACGAGTACGTAAAACATTGGAATAATCGCACACTGTTAGTCACAATAAACGATAACGAATGACTTAATTGGAAAAACATAATTACTTTTCTAATTATTTAAAATTTGCTTTAAAACGACCTCTGGCATAAGATTACGTGGTTCATATTAATAGCAGAACAATGGCGCCTCGGCAAATTGGGAATTTTAGATGTATCAAGTTAAACAAATTATCCCGCGTCTGGCAATGATATTGCGTTTTTCTTTTCAGTTGATACTGAGCACAGATTCGCCAGACATTCGTCTTGGCATTCCGTTCCGGTTCCAACTAGTCTTTCGCCGCTTCGTAAGTTTATTACATGTATAATAATGTCTATATACTTGTCGGTATCCATTCGAATACAAAATATTTGATAGTGCCTCTACTAGTGCTTTTAAAAGGTAACCCAAGGCGAATAAATTGCCTTAGTTAATACATCGGGACCTTTTTAACAAAAACAATAATGACGATAATCGTAAATGTACCTAAAAGGGAAGCCGATAGGAATCGGCTTGTATGTACGCTTCGCTACTGGCCTCTACCACGTGACAACTAGATATATATATATATAGTAACACTTCCTCGAATCTGCGATATCCACATCCGCTGTTAAATTTAATTGAAATAGCTTCAAGTATTAATTAAGAATACAGACAAATGCCCCGGCGATGATTCACGCGTCGCGTAGTGACTAACCCATTGATTTCATTCATAAAATTCGCCAGAGATGTGCGGTGGGCGAGCTTGGGTCGGTCGTGACGTCACACTTCCCACTCGGATAAGGGCAGAGTTCAGGACTGTGTAGGGCTATCAATAGATATATATATTTTTATAGTGGAATATTAGGGGCACTGCGGGCTTCGGGTAAAGATCCTGATGGTACAGCATCGACTTCTGTAAGGTGAAATTTGTGCGAGTACTGTTTGCAGCTTAATGGACTGCCTCAGTGATGTAGTTGTAATGAGTATTCGAATCCGGGGTCGGGTACGAGTTCGAATCCCGAGTCGGTGCAAACATATTGACTGGATTTTTCTATCTTAAAAATACTCAGCTAGGAGTCAGGAAGTTGGCGGTGTGTTACCGCCGTGCTTCGGAAAGCATGCAAAGCCGTTCGACCTGCACCAGATTTCTCTCTGATCGTGTCTTATTAACGTCTCACCAGTGAAGGAACACAGAGTGCACCTGTGTATTGCACCCATTAGTGCACTATAATATATATCTCCTGCGTGGCTGATCTCCGTTGAGATGAGTCGCCGTGGTCAAAATTCGGCTAGGAGGCATTCATTCGTCTAATTTAATTCGGTACTTAGCATTAGAATATATAATTATACGTTTGACATTTTGTAGGGCACTAACTGAGCTCTACGGATTGAGCTTCCATCTAAATTCCGTCCATTCATTTGTTACATCACGTCTAAATATTATATAATCGTTACTCAATGATTTCATATGTTTAGTACATCATTATCTTCTATCTTCTCATTATTATGTTTTAGATGTTAACTAGATATGTTGTCAGTGGTAAATGCTGTGTAAATCTACTAGTAGGAAGGGTCCATATAATCCGATTTCTACCGGCTTTCCTTTATGTAGAATTTATCTATATTCTATATCTATATATGTAAAAATGAATCCCTATTTCCCTTGGTCACGGACTCACGCCATCACGCATGAACGGCTGGACCGATTTCACAATTTTTTTTGTTGTGTATGTTATTGTCAGGAGAAGGTTCTTATGAAAGAAAAAATGCAAATTTTGCGCGGAAAATTAGAAAATTTAAGAAAACTTAACGAAAATATAAATTTTATGTAACTGTCAATTGTTTGAAATAACTATGAATTGACAGAATGCGCGCTGCAAATTCATAGTTAAGACGGGACAACGTCCGTCAGGCCAGCTAGTATGAAATATAATTATCATTAAAACGCTTTTCAGAGAGCATTCATTCATATTACTATATTATATGTTGTGTCGGATTCACTTTCAAAAAAATAATCTTTAGTCACTGATTAGTAGCACACATAACAGATGCTGTACCTTATTGTTTTATTGTATTGAATGATATAATATAGTGCTGTTATACCTTATTACAAATAAATATGACTAATAATCCCAGTAATACAAAACACTATTCAGATGTCTAATCTATCAAGCGAAAGTGTACTGACTGACCACCTACAACGTAGGAAATATAGTATGTTTACACCACATTAAACTATAGTTAACGGCGTGCGTTCAAAACAAACCGGCGTTTACGACCTGCATTGTATCGATTTACGATTAGAATGGATCGCAAACGCGCGTTTTTATGGGTGACTCTGGGCGAGCGTTGTGGCAATGTCTGTTGCTATATTTGGGCGGCTGCTAGTGGGTCAGATAATTGGTCACTGTGAAGATTAATATAGGGTTAATTGAAAGTGACTTTATATTATGTCAAAATTATAAGACAGGAATTTTTTAATGTTGAACCTGGGAATCTAAGGTAGCTGCTTACCTCTATAAATGACCAGCGTTATGTTGGTTGATTAGCGCATGCGTGAATAAAAATATGGCTATCCGTAGTCTTCGGAAATTAGCTTACTTTTGTAAGTTGTAGGTTATGAAAATATAGCTTTGTTATGTATATAATGAATGCCTTCGTAAACTATTGCCAGAAAAAATGACATTATCTACTTATTAATGATAATAGACTTGTTTATTGCTATTTCGTTATTATAATTCCTAATTATATAAACAAAACCGGGACATTTTACCGACCCAAAACCTAACTAGAGCGTTGAAAAATCCATAAAATCCACTTCAAAAGGACAAGTGCTTGCCAGGAAAACGAATCTAGTGATCGTTAATATGAAAGAAAATGTTCACCAACCGTGCGGCACAGATATTTGGTTTTATTACTTTATTAAATAAACTTTATGTCTCCACACATACGATTGTAAATCAAATTTCATCATATTAACGTAAAGATGCCGACGTGACCTATATAGTTGTGTGTGGGCACGAATGGTCGTCTAATGCACGATTCTCGCAAGATTTGTTCGAGTAGATCAGAGGCAGACGGATCGCATGCAGTTCTTAAAGCAACATCTGAAGAGATTTTTGAATGCGTTTAACTCTGGAACTATTCATTTTGTATTTTTTTTTACTGACACGAAACTAAATTACTCCTATTCTGTGAATGAATTATCAATTATCGCTTGCTTTTACGGTAAACCTCTTGCATTGCATACCTAAGAAGTTCTCTATAGGAATTTTACCAATCCGCACGAGAGTACGAACTTTACCAATCCGCACTAGGCCAGCGTGGTAGACTAATCCCTCAGTAGTAGAGGAGGCCCGTGCTCAGCAGTGGAACAGTACATAATACAAGGCGGATATTATATACATTGCTCCCGAGTGTTAATCCTGGAAAAACTTTTTCACACGGGCGGATTCGCAGACAAAAGCTATATAACATATAAACTGGGCAGATACTACTTAATTTTATGAATTTCCAATATATTCGACACAAAGCCACCCGTAGTTCAGTGCCGAAGCGATACCATGATTTTGACGACTATGGAATGTGGAAAATAGTTCATATTCCATTGTGGACAAAATGTTGGAGCATGGCTATTTAGAATAAATCTACACTATTATATAAAGCTGAAGCGTTTGTTTGTTTGTTTGTTTGAGCGCGTTAAGTTACGCTACATACATGTATGACGGAATTATTCCTCTTTAGAAATTCTAAAAAATCTATACTATTATATAAAGCTGAAGAGTTTGTTTGTTTGTTTGTTTGTTTGTTTGTTTGAACGCGCTAATCTCAGGAACTACTGGTCCAAACTGAAAAATTCTTTTTGCGTTGGATAGCCCTATGTTCGTGGAGTGCTATAGGCTATATATCATCACGCTATACCCAATAGGAGCGGAGCAGTAATGCCTAATCTCAGGAACTATCGGTCCGAACTGAAAAATTCTTTTTGCGTTGGATAGCCCTTTGTTTGTGGAGTGCTATAGGCTATATATCATCACGCTATACCCAATAGGAGCGGAGCAGTAATGGTTAATCTCAGGAACTACCGGTCCAAACTGAAAAATTCTTTTTGCGTTGGATAGCCCTATGTTCGTGGAGTACTATAGGCTATATATCATCACGCTATACCCAATAGGAGCGGAGCAGTAATGGCTAAGGTCAGGAACTACCGGTGAGTACTGAAAAAATCTGTTTGGGGTGGATAGCCGGTTGTTGGTGGAGTGCTATAGGCTATATGTCATCACGCTATACCCAATAGGAGCGAAGCGGTATCGCTAATCTCAGGAACTACCGGTCCAAACTGAAAAATTCTTTTTGCGTTGGATAGCCCTTTGTTCCTGGAGTGCTATAGGTTATATATCGTCACGCTATGACCAATAGGAGCGGAGCAGTAATGAAACATGATGCAAAAACGGGGACAATTTATTAGTTTTGAGAGCTTCTGTTGCGTGCGCTGCGTAAACGGTTAAAGTTATGCAACAATAATGTATGACGGGATTGTTCCTCTTAAAAGTTCTACAAAAATATATCATACAACAAAGTCCCCGCTGCATCGGTCTGCCCGAACGTGTTAAACTTAAAAACTACCCAACGTATTAGGATAACATTTGGTATGGAGACAGTTTGAGACCCTGGGAAGAACATAGGCTCCCGGGAAAATATATAGCGTGACTTTTATAATGGAAAACTTTAGCCCGAAAAACTTTATAACGCGGGTGGAGCCGCGGGCAAAAGCTAGTATATTATAAAACAATGTTCCCTGCTGCATTTGTCTGTCTGTCTGAAGGCGATAAACTCTTAAAGTACCCAACGGATATCGATGAAAATTTGTATGGAGATAGTTTGGGAAGGACGTAGGCTACATTTTATCCCAGAAAAATCTTTCGCGCGGTCGGAGCTGCGAGCAAAAGGTAGTAGAATGTATATTTTAAAAGCTCTTATCGTTTTTCGGCTGAATAATTTAATGAATTGATTCCATTATACGATATCCATGTGGTCTTAGCTTTATAAAAAACAAGAATGTTTCTCCAATCAACCGTCTCAAAGTAATTGCGACTGAACATTGCCAAATTCTAATGCATATGACTGTGTCAGGTTATTTACGTCTTCCAAAAACAAAACTCCTGGAAGATCATTAGTCATCGCTTTTAAAACAGCGAATCAACGCAACAAAAATTTAGATTGTCGTCTGAATTGCACACATGTGTTTTTTCATCTTGATGTAAGAATAGAGATTGTATTATACGAGGACGCCAACGTGTTGCACCTGATGGTAAGTGGAAATGTAGAAGTTATTTTTTTTTATCTTAATATGCTTTGCGAACACTTTCCTCTATATAAGACTTTACATCCCCTTAGGGTTCACCATTAAGAAACTCTGTTTCACGGAGTGCATTGGTCGCTACATTTATCGTAAATTTACCATTCTGAAGTTAGGCACTATACCCGTCCTCTACGCTGTTACTAACTTCACATGGAGCACGTAATATATCCAGTAATATGATGCTAGGAATGTTAGTATTCCTGATATTTAATGCAAAATAAAGCAGATTAACGAAGGATAGTTGAGGAAGATTCTCTAGTGTCTCTCCTATGCGAGGCTCCGCTTGGGTAGGTACCACCGCAATGGCTATTTTTACCGCCAAGCAGGGCATGCTCTGCTCGTTTTGCAGGACATTGTAATCAGCGTAATTTCTAGGCATTATATGACTTAACATCTTACCATAGAGTAATGAGCGCAGTGGAGACTCAGGCAGAAATTTGCAAATCAACGTCCTGGATGCTACTGTTTATGAGCGGTCGTATCGCTTGCCATAAGACGAGAGAGAAGCTCGTCTCGTCACACAGATAAAATAAAAAAATGATACTGTCCTATTGCACTCAAACACACCATGATAAACCTATGTTAGGGGCTTAACTGATATCAGGTTTCGACCTACAGCCACTCAGAGCTAAAAGTAGAACTTCCGCGTAACGGTGACGTCATGGGCTTATCACGTGACGCGTTTCCGGCAACCGTTAGATATATTATCGGTACATGTTTGAGTATTTTAAGCATTTATAAATAGGAGATTAATAATAAGGTATCAATAATAATAGGTATCCACTGTCTTGCATAGAACCGTCTTGTAGTCTTGTTACTGCTTTTCGTATGATATTTGCGCTAGCTTGTCTGTTTATTGAACTGTAAATTAAACAAAATGTACCTTAATTCCTTATAGTATAGAGTTTATTTTATCTATTTCAATCTCCTAGGGAAGCCAACAACTACGTTATATAAATTATCACAGTTATGTATGTATATAAATTTAGAGCCAATTATAAGTTTCCACATATAAGTTTTTGTTATACGGGCGTGGTAAACTGAGCCTACTGCACCTGATGGTAAGTGGAGTGGGGTCCAATAGAATGTCGACTGACGAGAGATGATTAACCTTCGACAGTCGACACAATTATGCCGGCCTGTTGGCACCGGATATACACAGGCAGATCCCGGAACTCGACACAGTTTAATTTATACATATTATAAAACAAAGTCCCCTTTTCTGTCTGTATGTTATCAATTTTCTCAAAATCTACTCAACGGATTTTTATGAAATTTGATATAGAGATAGTTTAAAACCTGGGAAGGTTGTGTACTTTCTGTCCCGGGAAAATATATAGCGGGGCTTTTATCCCGAAAACTCGTTGCGGGAAAGCTACGAGCAAAAGCTAGTATAGAAATACTAGCTTTTGCTCGTAGCTTTGCTGTTAATAAAATTACGAGCGGTCAAAACACAGCACACTACCGCCGATTTACTATTTGAAAGGTATTAAAGAAAAGTGCCAGATGTTTCGTACATTCGCCCGTTTCTTGGTATTGTTTAATGTAATACTGATTACTGATATTCTCACAGTCTTGTCAATTAACATACGCTTCCGGACATATCGATTCCCGACTCATTCGTTCGCGAGTCGATTCAAATTAATTATCTTGTTGCGCGTCACTAGTACGCGACTAGAATAACATGATGTTCACGATAAATGCTTGTTTTGCATAAGTACGTTGGGAAAATCCGCGCTAATGCGTCCTGCACTAGGAATTGGATGGCATTATGCTGAGCCGAGCCATAACCATTATAAATCCCAGTTTGTGAAGATGTTTGGCTGTTAAAGATAAACGTTACTTGTTAAATGGGTTGAATGGCATTTGGCGTGTGGATAGATCACATTCTGGTTTATTGTACAGTCAGCCACAAAAGTAGCTGAAAAATTTATAATCCTTAAAAGCCTTTAAACGTTAATGTCTAATGGTTTTTTCTTTAATAAAATAAACTTACAGGGTTTGCTTTATTTTATATCAAGAAATATAAATTTTTAAATTGAACTTAATTTGTAGAAGCATTTTAAAGTTTTGAATTTGTTCACCTATTTTAATAACTGACTGTACATGGAGTTTATCTAAATGATGGCGACATATAAACACCCACAGTACTAACTATCGATGCCCTGAGGTGCGTTTAATGCCGCACCTTAAGTTTTTAATGGTTTTGCTACTGTTTGTAGACAGTCACTTACTATTAGGCGATCTTGTTACCCACATCACTCAGAAACACATTGATTAACTGCTGATTTCAATAAACGATCCCAATCTTAATCTCCGATCCGATCCCAAGAGTGAACCGATCAAATTTAGTCACTTATATAAAAAAATCTCTATTATAATTGATCTTACTTCGCGATTGATTTATAAAGCGAATTGCGTTTATTGAAAACGACGGTTAGTCATATAATACAGAAGACAAATCCCGCATCTTGGCTCTATCGTGCATAACTTTATTCAATTGTCGTTATGTTCATTTGAATATTTGCAGTCGCCCGGTAAACGGCGTAGCGATAATGACTAACAACTGTTTAACAATTGAGTCATTTTTTAAGTTTCGCTGCGGTGGTTGGAGTATAGATTGTGCAGTTTGCTGTTAATTGATTTTGGCCTTTTTTACTTGCCAGATAGTTTTCAAAACGGTTAACTAGGAGAAAACTCGCGCATACGATGTTCAAAGGTTACACTGGGTACGAAGTTAACTTAGATGTAGTATGTTAAGTACGAGACTTTCCCGCCCTCACACTCTCCACTACAACACCTGTAAGCCAGGATCAGCAGTGGCACGCATTTTATGACACCGAGCAGTGAAGCTCGGCGAGTCTCAGGGAAAACTAATATGTCATTATCCCGCAACGAAAATAATCAAATAGAAAGATAGGGAGGAGTTGGAAATATTAATTGTCCACTTCCCTCCAGAGCAATGCGGGTGACAAAATCATGATGTAAGGAGGCGATTTAACCTCAAGGATAGGGACGTTTACAACTAGATAAGCCAGCTATAAAGCACCACGGATAAAATTAAATGAAAGGGTCCTATCACATGAGCTGTTAGATTTGATTACAATAGCATGGCAAAAAATAAATAGTATGTTAAGTAGCTTAGATGTGATGTAACATTTGTGTAATGTTTGAATGAGCAAGATAACGAACGCGGCGATATATATTTAGAATAAATAATGTTATCCCACTTCCGAATTCTTAGAATTAACTACTTGTGATATCGCATTGGCAGTGAGTTTTTTTTTCCTGGATTTTTTATGAATGATATAACCCAGCCAGTCGTAAAATTAATCACACATTTAATTATTGTTAATATTATATTAGGTATTTATAGACATTAACGTTGTATCACATACTTTTTATAAATAGAATTAGGATACAGCTGTTGTATTAGATCATTTTTTTTATTGTTTGCCATGGAAGTTATTATTTAAATTTAAAAAGTTTTCCGTTGAATAGTTTTTTGACGACTTTCTGCTTTTTACGTTATTTTTTTTACAGTATCATAACTTTGTTGCCAACAAAAAGTACCAACTTAAAATCTGTAGTAAGAACTTTAATTACCTTAAAATTAAAACGCATCCGTCCGTTCCATTTTTAAAAGTCAACATTTTATTTCATCACTCCCGTCATAGATAAGATTATTTTAAATTTCGAAAAGTTATTTTAAATTTCGAATTCAAACGGTTACCATCATTACGGATTCATTAATTTGCATAACTAGCTTTTTCGGTATGTGTGCATAGTACTAGAGAAATACACCCACACGTCAAATACCTTCGAGCAATAAGAATTTGACAGTTTGTGTATGTAATTATCTGACATCATTTGACAGCGTCAGTGGCGCAGCAGCTGAGAAACCGGCTCTGAAATGTAAGAACGCGGTGCAATCCGTCGTGATTTGAGACCAATGTTTGTTTTTGATCTGGATGCTTTATTGAGGAAAGTTTAACAATATAAAATGTGATATTTTATTGAATTGTTTAGACATAAAAAAAATCTGCTAACAAAATAATATTTAAATAAATATATAGTAACCATTTAATTTACAGGTCAACTAATATTCGAATTCAGTAATAGTACAGGATATCTGAGTTACCTACTTTTATAGCCACATTTATATAATTTATTTGTAGCATGTGCGAACTTCCTTCCGCGCAGTGTTGCCAACCGGACCCCACGCGGCATTCCCATGGGACCATGGCACCGTTTGTAAATGTATGTGAATGCCATACACACATGTTTGTGTTACATCACATATTACGGGATTAGTATTTAACGCCGACATTCTGTGTTCGTTTTTTGAATTTGAAATGTTTAAATAAAATAAAGTAAGATTTAACTTTTTTAAGAACGCCTATAAATATTTTAAAATTAATACATAACTGGCTGAGTTTATTTATGTTTTATATTTTATGTAAATTGTGCTGTGAAATTCTTGCATACATATCAAAATAATCCTAAATCAAATGCTTTTAACAAAATCATTAGAAAACGAAAAGTATCCGGGAAATTGAAACCGTGATTTTTAGCGAAAATATTCATGATTTTTGGCACAATGTTAGCAGAGGTAAAGGCGAATATGCGGTTTCATTTAGTAACGCAACTTAATCACTCTGTACACATATAAAAAATCAATATGATGTTTCCATTAACCCTTAACCACTTCTATGAATGTCGACCGACTTTTACACATAGTTTGATATCGGCTGCCTCGGTGGCGTAGTTGTACTGCATGCGCGGTACGGCAGCGCTTTGAGGTCCTGGATTCGAATCTCGGGCAAACTGATATTTGGGTTTCTTCTGCTCACTATCAGCCCGGAGACTGGAATGCGTGCCCGATATGGATATGCTCGCCCCCTATCACATCATAGGACGGAACATACTTGGCGAAAATTGGGTACCTTGGTTGCGCCTCTGCGTACCTCTTTGGGGATAAATGCGTGATTCTATGTGTGTGTGATGTCGAGTGTAGTAAGATTAGGTAATAACTATAGTTTTGTCCGAGTTTACCCAACGATCGCCTTGAGACGCAACACATTGGCTCCGATTCGCACTTCGACGCAAATATTAGCATGTTACATACAAGACTTCCGGGATGGCAATACTAGTTTGTGGCATAAGATCAAGTCTATACCCAAGAGGATAGGCAGTAGGACAATTAACCCACGGGTCCCGAATCATATATGGAGAGCATATTAGTAGGTATATCAGTCATTAGAACGTTTTACTAATTTTACGATTAACATAATTGCCTGACTAGCCCCCCCCCCCCCTTCTCCAAACAAATTCCAGTGCCGTCAGTCTTCAAACCGAATGCACGCCCATGCACGGGAGGACATTTGTCTAGGCCCTAGGCACACAGGTAAGTGTGTACCTATACGTCTTGGTTATATTTACAGTGGGCCTATATGGTTACACCACCCCAAGGTTGACTGGGAGAGAATGCCCATGGCATTAGACCCGCCTGTATACCATGTGTAGAAAATGTTAATAAATAAATAAAAATAAATATGGGCCCGCGAATATTGCCTCTCCGCACATTTTAGAAAGTTCCATTCCTTTCCCTATTTTCCTCCCATTCCTTCCGGCCCTTGCGTTCGCTAAGCCCGGGGATTGAAGGGTCGCGTTCGCAGCTTTGCCCCGGGCCCCCGATGTAGACTACAAGGACGATTACTCTAAAAAAATGACCTGACCCGGTAATCGAATAGCCAAAATCCTGACCCGGTAATTGAACCTATAGCCTTACCGGTATCTCAGTTACCACTAGATCAATGGTACGATTGTGGTTAATATTGCCAATATTTATACGTTCCTTGTACTGTATACAATTCTCAGAAACGTAACAAACAAGCATTGACGTGATAAAGTGAATGGGCTTTATTGAATTAATAAGATCACGCCTGTTTAACTAAGGAGGTAGACATACTTGTAATCCCAAAATACGCCTACACTTCCAAGTAAGAGAGTGAGGTGAGTCAACACCATATCTAATCTTAGGCAATGCTAATTCGAAAACACAATTTTTTATCGACCCAACTGGGAATAAAATTGACAAACTCTTTAGTTTCACAGCGTGTAAAAAAATATAGTAAACTGAAGTTTTGTTTTACGATGTCTGAGTAAACGCTAGTGGAATATAATATATGACGACCAAATACAAAAGTCAAGCATACAAATAAATTGTAAACAAAAGAGCAACTATATTCAGTCATATATTCTAATTGGCAGATAATATTTAGTTAAACATTGTGAAATAGGCTCTAAGTTAGTAATTATAACATTATTGAGGATATTAATAAAAAAAAGCAGTTATGGAAAACGTTCGTAATAGCAAAATCGATAAACCAAGTCACGGATGCGCTCGGACCGCAGATTCGATTGTTGACTCATAAATGTCAGACGCTCGACGTTTTCCCGCGCAACTACCCGTACAACATACCCGTGCGTCCACATCGTAAATAATCTATTTCCGATCGCCTCTATTCCGTCACAATAGCAGCGTTAATCGAATGATAACGTATTCTATTTATAGCAAATACTTTTGCCGATTTAAAATTAGAATGCACCGGTGCGTTCCACGAATCGGTTGCGTTCATTTTCCTCCTTGGAGGAATGCGTTTCTGACGTCATCACGCACTTGTATTATGCGGCAGATTTAAATATCAGCTGTATATTCAAGCGATAGCGCGACCAACGGCCAACTTCTCATGGCAGCTTATTTCGCGTACAGCTATGAATGGACAATTTGAAAAGTATGCAGACGGTTATTGGTTGTCTGCGAGAAAACGACCGTTAGTTTATAACTTGATTCAGTACAATTGGCGTTTGATATAAATTGTTATTATACCGACATTATAATGCTCTAGGAACAGAAAATAATGAATTAACGTCATTTATATTAAACAGGAAAAATATCTTAATGTGTCGGTTATTTTGGATTGATTAGGTCATTCATAAGCTATTGTTTGGTATGCAGTGTAGGTAATAAAACGCTTAATAAGTTTTTTTTATTGTTAGTGTTTCCTTTCGGCTTCGTGGTTGAATGGACAATATTTAAGGTTATTTGTTTTGAATATTTGTTGTAGGTTTTAGTCTAAATAGAACCTAGTCATCCAACCCAGGGTAGTACAAATATTCCACGACCTAATAATATAAGAAACTAGCTATTACCTGCAGCTTCGACCGTGTGCAAAAGTTTTATCCGCAATAAATATTTTCTCTGGATCAAAAGTACTCGGGAGTAATGTAGCTATTAGTGAAGAAATTTTCAAAATAGGTTTAGTAGTTTTTGGGAGCTCTTTATCTTTATAATATTAGTATAGATGTGTTGTTATCAAAACACAATCCATATTGAATGAGGTCCAAAAATTACGCAGACCTCAATCTTGTTTTTTTTTATTTTCTCTAACATAACATATCCATCAAATATAGTTTAGTAGGATTTGCTACAAAAATCCGCTGCCAAAACTGCGGTCGTATTTTTCGGGCTAGAATCCGCCTGATAGGTAGAATAGGTCTGATAGATAATCACCAGTGTAGGTGTATAACGTATCTAGCAAATTCTACGAACGCTAGTTAATCATCTCTCGTAGATGTTAATTGCCAATGATGAGGAGGGTTTGTGTTGTAACTGGAAGTCCCTCGTAGTTCCTGATTCCCAAATTCCTTTACGGGAGACCAAGACTACGTAACTCGGTATTATCTAACACAATACCAAAAAAACCTCACGAGGTGTAACCAAACAATACTACATACAAATACCACATTTATATTAATAGCATGCTTGGAAAATAAGTACTTTTCACTTAATTGCCATAGGCTGGTCAGCGGCACAATGGTGCAGTCTAAACGTGGACAATAGGAGAAGGAACCAGGGCCGCTCTTAGAGTGTCCTATAGGGGGTCAGGGCCCCCCTTACAGTACGTTTTAAGATTTTTTTTATAGTATCTGTGATGAACGCCATGAATAAGACTTCCGTGATTTTATTTTAAAGTAAAACATTTTGACAATTAAGTTGGTCTGAAGTCGGATTTGTCGACTTCACGTAGGTTTCAAGTTATGTGAAGATTCAATCGTGTTGTTTTTTTTCTAGAGACCAGACAGTGATTAAAGCATGGACAAGTAAGTCTTTAAACAAAATTGGAATCATTCCCGATACGTTTTGGCAGTTCGTTTAATGGATTTTTCACTCTAGCTTGATGAATGTTTTTTCTTGGTAGTTTTAGTTGAATGTTAAAGCAATTTGAATAATATATTTTTATTACCTGATGAATGTTACATAATCTGTTTCGGTGGGTATCACGTTTTTATTACCCGATAATTAGTATAAATTAAATTAATTAATAAATTTTATCCCTATTTAAAATGTCCATAGTTATAGACTTTTGAGTAAGTAATTTTAATAGTTGTTTATAAATAATAATAATTATTCTTATGCTTTGTTTTGACGTATCATAAGTGCAACTTTGTTCGCCTACGTGATAAATAAAGTATTTTATTTTATTTTATTATGTATTTCGGGGGATATCACGCAAACCATATCCAGTAAACGGTCCTGAGACAAACGGACAACAATCACACATAATGGTACAACCACGCCATGACAATGGCTCAAAAGGAATTACCAAACCGTTTGTGCTTAACGCATGCGCCGTAAACTAACAAACGTCAAATAATTAGCCGCCATTTTGTGCGGCGGTGCATTGTGAAATGGCCGACTTTCGAATTGTTTTTTTCACTTTTATGTACTTTGTTTACAAATAATATGCAATGCATGTCAGAAGCAGTAACTGCCTTAGTAATATACTTGTATTGGGAATACGACTGTCGCACTAAGGTATTGGATTCGATTACCAGATCGAGTAAGGTGATATTTTTAATATCAATCCGAAATTTGAAATTGTGCTTTGCAAATAAGGTTTCTAAATATGAAATACCTTGAAATACCACTAACGAGTCTAAAAGGATAAAAATAAAGGAAGCCCTAGATACTTCCACGTGTAAATACCATTTTTTTAAAACTATGACGTCTGTGAATCCAAATATTATAAAAGAATTTAGTAAATATCACAGAGTTCTCAGAATTATTGGATTAACACCTATCCGTTGTTGACTTTCGATAAACCACTAAGGGTCATGGCTCACAATGATTTTAGCATCGGTGACCCGCGATTTTTCGAATCCTTGACTCATTTGAGAATTCTACATAAGAATTTCAAAGATCTACAAACCAAACCTATAAAAACGCATATACGTTTTATAGCACCTTTTAAACAATCGATTGATTCATATCTGAAGATGATCCTGAAAATAAACCGAACAGAATAAGTAATTATTGAGTGTTGCGTTCACAGCAGTTCCACCAGTTTATAGAAGTTTTAGGTTGTAGCCAGTTTTTTTGGCAATCGGCATGGCGACTGCACGGCCCTGGAGAAGACTTGGGTGGGGACAGCTGGAAGGAAGTGTGGAGGAATGATAAGGAAACCTCTTAAGATGGGAGGAGTGTAGAAGGCCAGAAAATGTTCGCAACCATGAGGTTTACACACTTAACTGTGTGCCTAAGGCCGCGACAAATGTCCCCCGTGCATGGGTATCATTCGGTGTGGGGACTTAGCGCTCAAGAATTGCCCCCTGGGGGTATTATTGCTGATAGCTAGGTATTATTTGTGGATAGTCGTGTGTGCTAACATTACGTGAGCGGATTGCTTTTCTCGACTTACAGTTGAATAAAAATACAGCAGTTTGGTTGCATTTGGATAAAATTTGTTACATAGACCAAATTCTAGATTTTTAAACGACTTTCCGTCCCGTACGTGCACAGATCTTTATTCTCGCCAAGGTCTGACACGAGCAAAGCTGCGACTAAAACTAAAACTAAAAAACCGGATCTTATACGTTAAATTGTGCATCGTGATTACACATTTTCGTATACGCGACAGTGTTACAAGCTCGCTTGGTATGTGAAAAATTCGGACGTGTTATGTCGCTTACTCGTCCAGAATACTTATATTACCCAATAGGCTAAGGTTCGTTCAACTTGATGCATCACGAGTTGTTTTTGTTTTTTGCGTCACGATTTTTGACGGTTCGGTGTTTTTGAATGGAATGTTTTGCTTTCGAAGGTATGTAATTGTTGGAAATAAGGACACAAATGATTAAGCGGCTACTTGGAAGAGCGAACTGGCATTTTTAAATATTTATTTTTATGTCCTGTCACATGGTTCGATTCAGTTCGATATCGGCCCATTGCAAAGAGCATTACAATACTACGGAAAGACCATTGACTTACTAGCCCTCGTCACTGATTGTATTATTTTATTTACATTAAATTGTATTTATAGTTTGTTAAATTGTAGCCTTATTTTCATTAGTAATAACGGCCCTGATGGTAAGATCACCATCGCTCTTGAACAGAATGTCAAGAGTCAGTGGAAAAACTGCCTAGTGTAACAACTTATTAAACCTCATTTGAAAGACAACGGCAGTGTAACTACTGGACGTAATAAGACTTAACATCTCATGTCTCAGGATGGCGAGCGCAGTGAAATACCAAACAATACTTTATAATTCAAGGTGTTGGATGGTGTTTCTACTGTTTATGGGCGGTCGTATCGCTTACCATCAGACGAACGGGAGGCTCGTCTCGTCATTCAAAGCAATAAAAAAAACCTCTGTAAGGGTATAATTTATTAATTATATTAAGGGAGCCCTATTCTGTCTACGGAGGCATATCCGTCTTTTTGCAATAACGGACGTCGTAAAGGAAGGACAGCTTTGATAGCGATATAAGTAAATAGAAGATTTTTGACTCTTTATGTATACTGCTATCAAAGCGATACTTCGATTAGAACGTCTTGCTTGCAAAAGGACGGATTCTCCCCCATAGAAATAAGACCCTTTGTATATTATTTATCCTTAGATTTTAAACATTACGCCATTGAAATGAGTTTACAAAATGAATCCTGCAACAAAAACATTCTCATTGTATTTACGGAAACAGTTTGATAACCCTGACCGTCATCAGGAAGTATGCGGTTATAGTGCCGTGCGCTAACTGACCTAATTCTGAACGATATCATAACATTGAAGATTTTTTGGTACATTTTTGATGGATAAGTTTATCGTTGAGGGCTTTATAGAAATTTGTGTTCGTCTACCAATTTTTTCCTGAAATGTTCTCCGCACAGCTCTGATTCTGTTCACTCTTCCTTCGCCATCCAATCTATCCTTCTTTGGAACGCACTCCCACTCGAAATCAGGTCGTTCTCAACACGGCTGGCTTTTAAAATGAAAGTTCGACAATTGTTGTCGGCAGGAGTAGCAGATTCCTCTCATTGACTTATTAGTGTATTTATATATTTTTTATACATCTATATATTTATATATGCGAGTATGTCGTTTTTACATTTGTTTACTATTACTCTTTTTATGTGTTTTTCACTTTCATTTATTACGCACCTGCTTCCGTCCTCTCTACACCGCCCCAAAGTTGACTGGCATGGCATTAAGTTCGCCTGAAAATAAATAAATAAAAGTAATCTTTAAAATTTGCAAACGTAGCGTGGGACGCCCTCTGGCCAGATGGCGGGACGACTTACACAAGAGAGCCGGAAGCGACTGGATGCATAAAGCAGCAGACCGGGCTCTGTGGCGTACCTTGGGAGAGACCTGTGTCCAGCAGTAGACTACAACGGAATGATAATGATGGTGAATCTTTAAGAAAGGGAATAAAAATTACATAGAGATATAAAAGTGGTAACCACAATAATACGTTATGACTTTTAAGTAGGACTGAAGAGGAAACAGCAAAGGGAAGCTGAGTTATCGGGTTCCAATTCTTATCGTTAAATTCGCGGAGAATCTTAACAATACGGAAAATAACAGGTCAACAGGGAAACCCGTAACATGGCCGATTATTAGCAAATGTAACGTAAAAACAGCCAATTAATTCCTAATGAGATTTTTTATCGGCGACGCGGCCCGGATGTAGCAACGATACAGAAACCGCAGCCTTCCTGCCTTATCGACAGGAATCCCGTGGGTAACTTACGGGAACGGACCCGCTAATAATGGGATCGTAAACCTTTGGTTCCTTGATCTTGGGCTTAGTGACGTAATGGGAAATGCGGATCATATAATTCTTAAGGGATGAAGGAGTTATATCAGGTCTTTCTCTGGGAGTCTTGTTCTAAAAAAAAAGTATTCTACCGTATTGCATTAACCAACTAGTGTTTAGAATAAGGTGCGTAATACCATGCAGTTGTTGCATTTAATTATTAACTATTGTTTCCAATAAGGACGATAATATCATGCAGTTATTTGTAGTGCTGTTTATGATCATTGGTGCTTCAAATCAGTCCAGTTTGCTCATCCTTTCAGTCAAATTTGAAAAAATCCCGAAGTCGCAGAGGATTACGTAAAAACTTCATAAATACATTAAGCATCCAACACTATTGTTCTGACTAAAAGATAAACTAGGTTGAAGGACAAATTTTACTTTGCCGTTTGATTTCTAGAAACGGCTATGGTACTAATCGCAAATAATAAGTTTGTAGTAATAAATTCGTTTTTTTTTTTTGGGTTATTAAGGTACGTATTTATGGTTTCCAGATTTGTTTTACATGTGCTAGAAAACATTGTTTTTACATGTGCTGTAAAACATTGTTTTTACATGTGCTGTAAAACATTGTTTTTTAGGCAACTTTCATGATTCTAGGGTAACGTGAGGTACTACAGGTTTTGATTCCCTTGTGAAATTGCAAAATATCTGAAAATATGTGACATAAACGATCATAGATTTTGATCGCGTTTTCTCAGTTGTATGAGACTTGAGTGTTTTATATAAATTTCAACTCGATGTATCTACGAGTTCCTGAGAAAAAGGGTCTTGACAGACAGACAGATAATAAAATGATCCTATAACGGTTCCTTTTGAGGAAAAGAACTCTAAAAAAATATATCATTTTGGGTTTAATAAAAAGATATTTGTCTGGTGAACAACATTGAATGATTATGTTGTTATAAGGTTATTCCCACGGGACAGGGGAGGAATATTCCTTCCCTATATAACATTCCTGTCCGCAGAAATAAAGCTAAAAATCATGTGAGTATGTAGTGTATATTTTCCTGGATTTTATCGTCGACGGGCTAAATTGTTAGCATGAAGATTTTTTTTACTGTTATTTTTTATTTAATTAAAGCAGTCTATTAATAAATACCTATATTTCTTGACGATAAGTTCATTACGTAGAGTAAACATTAGCATTAATTGAAATATAAACTATATAGGTTCATAAATAAAGGCAAATATACTATCCTGTTAGCAGTTATGATCGTATTTTGAACTCTTTGGAACGTACATTGCAAATAAAATAAGTTTTTTTTTATTTTAATAATTGTTTCCCTATTACGGATATTATTGTAGGTAATTGTGAGGTGATTCATAACTATTAGTCTGCAGGTCTTCTGCAATAATACCGCAAAATTCTATGAGTCACTGATATATTAGTGTTCATACCTGGTGATTAAAAATGTCAACAAATACATTGTCCACACTATCAGGTAAACAAACTATATAATATTAGCCCTGTATTGTATCCTGTCCCACTGCTGGGCATGGACCTCCTCTACTATTGGGATTAGGTCTTCTACGCTGGGCTAATGCGGATTGGTAGACTTAACACACCCTCGAAAATTCCTATATAGAATTTCTAAGGTATGCAGGTTTCCTCTCAATGTTTTCCTTCACCGTTAAAGCAAGCGATAATTAACAAAGAATACACACATAATTTCAGAAAAGTTAAAGATGTGTGCTGTTGGGTTTCGAACCTGCGGACATTCGTCTCTGCAGTCAGTTTCACACCCAACTAGGCTACCGCTCAACAAACAAACTAATACAATAAAAATGATGATTGCGGTGATATCTGGAATTGGAGTGCAGATCTTAATACAATCTTTAAGGGGAGATGTTTTCTAATCACACCTTCACGAAACACCCACGTAACAGCCGATAAATGGTATGCAATAGAAACTTCAAGAAGGGTAACATTTGTTTTGAAACTACCTTTTGCTCGCAGCTCCGCCCGCGTAAGAAAGTTTTTCCGTGATAAAAGTCCCGCTTTATATTTTCCCGAGATAAAGAGTAGCATATAGCACTCAGGATTTATTTAGCTTTCTACTAGTGAAAGATTTTTTAAAATCGGTTCAGTAGTTCCAGAAATGACCCCTTACAAACATAATTAGAAACTTTAGCTCTTTAGAATATTGGTATAGAGTTATGTTACTCACAGCTCCGGTAGCGTGAAGTCCTTTTACAGAAGTATACATTCTTATTCGGGATAAAAATATCCGATATATTAATCTTGGACGTGCGATCTATATTGATTTATTTTATTTCGGTGGCCCATAGCTATCAATAACCAACAAGTATAGGAAATGAACACAATAGATAAGCCAACTACAAGCCACTGCAGTTACTAATATATGCATATAACGTAATAACAGCAGCCCTCTGTCTTAATACTGGGCATGGGCCTCCTCTATTACTGACAGCGATTAGGCCTTGGTTCACCACGCTGGCCCAGTGCGGTTGTCAGACTTCACGTACCTTCAAAATTCTTATGGAGAGCTTCTTAGGAGTGCAGGGCTCACGATGTACGAGGGTATGTGAAGTCTATCAACCCGAACTAGGCCGGCGTGATGGACTAAGGCCTAAATCCTCTCAGTGGTAGACTATGCCCGTACCCATCAGTGGACAGTGATAATACAGGCTATTATTATTGTATTTATTAGAGCTATCATTATAGTGTTTTAGGAATATTTGAAGCAGGAAGGGTTTTTCACACGTGCGAAGCCGCGAGATTGACCTAGTGATGACATAAAAGTTTGTCAAGACGTTTGTATTTTCGTTAGAAGTAAACGCAAAAACCACCGAACGGATTTGGATGAAATTTGGCATACGGATAGACCATATCCTTAAACGTATAATAAAGGCTACTTAAATCCCGAAAAATACACAGTTGGTCTAAAACCGGGACTTTCCCGCGAGCGAGTTATACTTAATTATATAAAGCAAACACTCCAGTAACGTCAATTGGTTTTGATTCGAAAGTCGCACCAATCAGATACGTACAGTCACCCACATAAGCAGCTGAACATCATCAAAACTTATAAAAACACTTTTGTGTTCTTACCATTTTTTTTTTTCACAAAAAAGAGGGTATTACTTCACACGAAGAAAAATGTTACAATTAAACTTCACGTCTAGGCGTTTTGAAGGGTTGAATTTGATAAGCTATTTTTGTGGCTGACTGTACAATACATGTTAAGTATACGCAGTCGTAAATAACCAGCGCGTGAGGCAGGTCAGCGTTCCAATGGAGCTGGTCCAATGAACGAATGAGACGCCTCTTGGGTCCGGGTGGTTCGCGCCTCGGAAAATAAATTATCAAACAATCCTAAACCTAATTTATTTATTTATTAAGTTTACAATCAATCATACACCGTTACGTACTAAAATATACAAAGAACTACAGAAATTAGTTTCTCTAGACTAAGGTCTAAGTAAATGATTGTTATTAATTTGAGGTTTTGCTTTTGTAGAATTCTTCACGTACAGGATTTTCGGCTTTAAAAGTATCGTATTTCTAGTGTTTATACAATGGCATTATCACCACATATTACATGTTAGGTTAAACATTGAAGCGTTATATTATGAACTGAACTTGGAAAACAAAAACTCGATCAATCTAAAACAGATTTTTTTTACCTCCGTATTCACCCCCATATGTAATCAGTCTCTTATTCTACTACTAGACCAATCGATCAATCCCTAAATATTAAAAAACAAAACCCTCGCCATGTCTGTATGTATGAACGCGATAAACTCAAAAACTACTGAACGGATTTCAATGAAATTTGGTACGGAGATAGTTTAAAATTCTGAGATGGACATTAGCTACTTTTTATCCCGAGAAATATATAGATTCATGCGGACGCAACAGCGAAGAAACATTAGTACACAATAAACTAGTAATTAAAAAGATACTCATTGTATAAATCTATCTACTATATAATTATTATTTTTTTCATTTGCTTTAATGACGAGTCGAGCTTGCAGTTCGTCTGATGACAATCGATACGACCGACCAATAACAATGAATTAATGAGTCTTTTCATATCTGTTTAATCACAAAGGCTGCAATCGCAGGACGAAAGCACCACAGCCTTAAGATGCCCCCCACTAATTTATTGATTTACTCTGTCGTTCGTGCGCATGATTCATAACAGCGTCTGCGGACGGCGCGGAGTAATCACTGTCTTCCCACATCGCGATGGTTGCAAGTTGGTAGTTTGTGACCATGGGATTGTGTTGGTTTTTTTGGGTTAACAGCGTATATTATTTTATTTTTATTACATTCATATTTAAGTTTGTATCATCAAGCCTTTTCTCCTTTTCTGGAATAGGCAGAGGTCTTGCATTTGAAAAAGTGTGTCGAGTTGACCCAACTCTGGAGTAGTATAGTTCGTGTTTTGCCTCTGTGAGATTATTTGTCTTCAAAAACAGCGAAAAAATATTTCTAACTGATAAGTAACTATTAGTAAGATAATACTAAGATCATTCTTTGAAACATCTTAGATTTATTACAATACTCTGACACGCATTTACCAAGATAGATAATAGATCATTCCTAGACCATTCAGGTACCAGCGTGGGAGGGGATACGGATAGGTAATAGGCTGACCTTTTACTATAGTAGGATGTCTGGAAAGTTTAATTGGTTCCGTATAAAATTATGTTTTGTGTAGTTGTAATAAATGCGTGGGCTTGACAAGGAATTGATGTGGGAATTGCTTACATTCCGCGCGTGGCTTTGGTTGTGGAATCGCTAATAAGTCGCCTTTAATAGATTTTTAGTAAAGAATAGTTGACTGTGAGTTTAAGTTTAACTCGGTATAAGGAGATTATTCTTCAGGGCATATTCGCTGCCGCGCTATTACGGAATAAGGAATAGATAACATGTCTCTAAGGATTCCGTGTTTAGTTCTATTTTTTTATTGTACGGCCACGGCAATGTGACCCCTATGATAAGTGGAGTAAGGTCCAATTGAATGTCGACTGACAAAAGATAATTGACACAATTATGCAGGCCTCTTGGAACCAAATATACACAGGCTGATCCTGAAACGCGACAAACTGGCTTGGGCCATTATGGGGGGTTTTAACACCTTGTGTGCAGCGGTCGCTATCCGGGCGGATATAGATAATATCCTACCACCAGTAATTAGAAACGGTCAAGTCGATTTATTAGTTATATGTTACTTATCGAAGTCTTATTACTACTGTGACGATCAAAAATTGCCACGTCGATTCCTTAGTTATGTGTTTCTTAACGACGTGTTATTAATAATGTGACGTGTAATGAAGTTCTTAAATTCGGAAAAAAATCCGTTTGATTCCAAATTGTCTTAGTAAATATGTTTAACATACATATCGTTTTGTAAATTAGTAACATGCATAATTTACTATCTTCGTAGTATGTACTGAAAGTCCTTTTTAATTAATTTTATTGTTTTGACTGCAATTTCTTTTTATGAACTTAAGTAAAAAGTTATAAGCCAGTAATAATGACCACACTGTGAAAAACAAACAATATTCTACTTTTAAAAAGTTGTGTGTTCGAAATTCGAACCGACACGTTGTTCAAATTCCACTAAAAACCTGAAATTGTACTGAAATCGCATTATCGTATTTCACAAAGTAAACATTCCTAACTATTGTAAAACTTAATGCGACACCGCTTCTCCTGTTACGTGCAATTCCGTCATTCGTTTTTTTTTTACCTTTTTCTACTGTTTTGCCATCTGCGCCAATCGATTTTAGGTCTTATGCTTTTGTATCTAAGTGCATTTTTGTGTGATTCGCTCTTGTATATAGGATGTTTTGATTTTGTGTATAGATAGTAACGGCATTTTTTTGCACACGTAATTTATAGTTTTAAAATACGATATAATTTTATTGTATTATTTAAGTACTTGTAGGAGCGACCTGGTCTCTCAGACATTGTAGGGTTATACTACAAAATTGGATTTATAACTGATAAACTAAACAGAAATATCATTTCCAAATCTGATCAAAATATAAAAATTTTCATCCGTAATTTGAACAGAAATAAAATTGCTGACAAAAGTTAGTCCCTTATCGTTCGATATTGACAGACAGCCTTTGAAAATTCGGACCCCGAGAGACGCTGGGGGAGCCTAATATGGTAAATTCACCTTTGCAACTATCGATGATTTTAATTAAATTTCCAACCTTTGCCTGCGTATCCTTACTAGAAGACCGGGTCGTGTGGGAAGCTCAATGTTTCAAAAATATAACCAGTTTAAAATGATCTCTTTGGTGTTTGCTAACGAGTATTAAGAAGGTATCTTCCTGCTTTCATATTTTGAAAATAACCTGAAAAGATAACCTGCCTTTAGAAATAGAATGTACCAATACACAAAGGGTTACTACCTAGCAATCGAACTCGGAACCTCTCAGAAGTACTGGAATTGTCCCAGAAGTTTATTTTTTATAGACCAGCAAGAAAGTAAGTGAATCACCTCGTAATCTCCATAATTGACAACCTTCTTTAGTCGAGATCACATACATAATACACTACGTAGATGTATGGACTATGACTGCTTTAGTGGAGTAGATGTATTGCGTACGTGTAATGACAGCCTTCGGAGCGCCCGGGTTCAAATCCCAGGTCGAGCAAAGTGATACCGGATTTTATGCTCAGTATCAGCCCGGAGTCTGGATTCTGTGTTCGATAAGGCGATATGCTCAACCGCCATCACATCATGGGACGGAATACGCTTAACGAAGAATGGGTATCGTCCTCTGTCTACATTTCGGGGAAAAGGCGTGATGTGTTTGTTTTTTTTTAATAGGTCTAAACGCCTTATAGAAACTTTTTTCTGCGTGTGCCGTGACGTATTATACTTCATTGGGTTTTTGTCTAGTGTTTTTGTAGTACGTATCCTCAAAACATCGTGTTGCAAAATTTAAACGTACTCGAACCCTCGACCTCTCGTTTCTCAACCGGACTTGCCTACGTCACAATGCGCAGAAGCTGTCCATTTAGTAAATAACGTGATTTTTTCCTAGAATTTACCAACAATGTACTATGTATTAGCATAAGTCGACTCAAGGATTTCACTTTGGACGCAATCGCAAGTCTTTAGTTGTTACGCGCTACGAGAAAACATGTTACTACATGTATAATTATTTTAAAATATAGTAAAACGAACAATAAGGCTGTAGGGGAATCAGTACTCTAACAAACCATTCGAGTGGACACGACTTGACTTTTCGAAGATGGTACTTTGTATACCTACCTCCGATATTCTTATGAAAAGTACTGATGACACACACATAGTACAGATGTCCTTACTTTATATTCTTTTGTCATTAAATGTATTACAAAGAATATGTAAATAATCTCTCTATCACATTTCGTCTTTGAAATTAACATCTCACAACCGTAAAATCACATTAAAATATTTAATACCCGAATCAAAACCTTTATAGGCACGATATGTCATCAGATAAGTATCGTAAAATAATTCCCAACGGCGCGGTACATGTAATTTTGACACCTGGCAACACAGAGTAATTGCGCGCGTCGTACTCGTTCCAAGATGGCGGCCGTCGTCTGGAGGTCAGGGGGACTGGTTCCCGTCCCTTTGTTCTGTTTTTGCGTTGTACCCTGACCTACCTTTGTGATTTATTGAAGCTAGGGAGCCAGACTATTCAATAGCTATTCAATTTACAGTTGCCATGCCGCTTGGTTCGTGAGGATATCATGTCAGAAGCGCCAAGGCATATAAATATATTAATGTCGAATAAAAAACACTAGTCATATAGTATGACGATCAAGCGGCGATAGCCTAGTTGGGTGTGGAACGGACTGCCGAGACGAATGTCCGCAGGTTCAAATCCCAAGGGCACACACCTCTGACTTTTCTAAAAAAAAAATCATGTGTGTATTCTTTGTGAATTTATCGTTCGCTTTAACGGTCAAGGAAAACGTCGTGAGGAAACCTGCACATCTGAGAAGTTCTCTATAGGAATTTCGCAGGTGTGTGAAGTCTACCAATCCGCACTAGGCCAGCGTGGTGTACTAAGGCCTAATCCCTCTCTGTAGTAGAGGAGGCCCGTGCTCAGCAGTGGGCAAGTATATAATACAGGCCTGATATTATTATTATTATTGTATAGTATGACACCTAAGCTCGTTATGAGATTCTGGGACTGATTTCAACATCTAGAAGGGAAACCAAAATTACTTAAGGTAGTATTCAATTCCAAAATTGATTTACCCAGGTTTAGAAATTTAAATTAGTATGCTATGGGTCAGACTGGGTAATATATTGTGTAAGATTAATATTTCTGTGCATCTCTTCTGGGATTTAACATAGTATGTTCCATACGCTGCTTAAAATTATTTGTAATAGAAGTAAAGAAAAAACACAACATCCATCTTACTCCGGGCAGATACTAAGTCGGACCTCTATTTGGAGAGATTCCCGCGGGAGGCATCCGATTTCATCACGAGCGGAGCAACAGGCTTCTACGTGTTTGAAAGATACTAAATTGTTATTCGATAGATTATAGCGTGTGGAGTTTTCCATGTTTATGAGAAATACAGGTTAATATTCTATTCGATTTAATAATAGACAGTTGCGGAAGATTTTAATGATTGCAAATTTGTTTTTTAGTATAGAATTTTATTTATTATAAATTATAAAGGTTAATTGAGCTATGTAGCCTGATACCAAATGAAAATTTTGAATAAATAATAATAAACTAAGGATCATTTAGTTTTTGAAAAGTAGATAAATTTTTTGGTGCCCCCATGTTGCTCCGCAAGAAATACAGACCGGTTCCTACTGTTGCCTCTTGTATACTAGGGGTATTCTAGGAGGCACTAAAATCCAGCATAATTTTAATGACTATCGAGAAACACAACCTTTTTCGACAACTCAAATAGAACTATATTTGTATTTGCCGTCGAATGTCAAACAGGAACCACACCACGTGTGCGATGGTCAGCTACATTTACATTCACAAAAAAAAATGCGAAGAGTGAAAAAATTTCACGCACGCGTTATGTAAACACTGCTTCGAGATAAACGGAGGCTGTGACGCCACTGACGTCACTGATAACGGGTGTTAAGGGATTCAGTGACGCTCCGATAACTGCGGACCTCGCGGTTATCATCGTATTATCATTCGGTCAGTTTCATTCATTCATTATTTCAATGATTGTGTCACTCATTCATTGTCAGTGGTGATATAGTTGTGAATGAATCGTTTGATTGGATGTTATGTCTGGTTTAAGCCTACGTACTAGGTAATAAATTTTGTGTGGCCCATGACGTTGCCAAAGTGCAGCGTTGTGCAACAAATTGCGCAAGAAATGTTGTAATTAATTATTAATTATTGAGTAACATGGTTTTCAATTTATTAACTGACCTAATAAAGATAGATAATATCTTAATGATAATAGCACATATTGCTCGAAGATAATAAATGCTTGTAAAAGCAACTATCAGTCACCAGCCACCACCCATAAAGAATTTAAAGAATAACACTACGTCGTGCTCTTGACCTGATAATAACCTGGCTACATATTCAGATTAACAAATAAAGAGAAAAAAAAAAAAAACAGAAGTTGCCTAATGTAACAATAATATAAAGCTCTGTATACTGGCTCACTGCTGGTCACAGGCCTCCCCTACAACAGAGGGATTAGGCCTTAATCCACCACGCTGGCGGATTGACAGAATTCACATATCCTCAAAATTCTTACAGAGAGCTTCTCAAATATGCCGGTTTCCTAACAATGTTTTCCTTCACCGTTAAAGCAAGCGATGATACTCAAAAATGCACACATTACTTTAAAAAAGATAGGGAGAGCCCTTGGGTTTTGAAGCTACGACATTGGTCTCGGCAGCTCGTTCCTCTATCAACCAGGCTATCGCCGTAACGCTTATATTGTTTACTGGGAGTAGACAAATTTGTATTACCCACATAGAAGAATTCTCACATATACATATTTTGGTCGAAGCCAGTACCAAACTATTTCTATTATATCCTGTATACAGTTTTATGCAAAAAGGTAATTACATAAAAAGATAACATAATCAATAGATAAAAGTTCATAGGTTTTTTACGCGGAAACACTAGAGGAAAACGTTAAAGTCATGCAAGTTGTACGCGAAAACTGGTTTCGAATATGCTAATGTGAATTCTTAAGAAGTTCATAACGTCAATACTTATTTACTGTAGACAAACGTGTACGGGAGATTCCCATGCTTTTCTATATAATCTATTAATAAGATATATTTAAGTATATCATTTGTGACGCAGTTTGAGCTTGGAAATGTGAGTTTGGTCCTTGCAGCAAGACAAATCATTTTGATTGGCAAACATTCGTATTGCAAAGGATTTTTATACATCTGAATGAGAGACTCGCGCATCAAAAAGCTAAGTACCGTCCGTAATTAACAGCACTGATTCCTCTATGAAGCACTTCATGGTACAAATCTGTACTAGCTATTCTGAGACATATCAACTCTAAATATACTCTTGATATTTTTCCATTTAGAAACTGGTCCGTAGAAAAGTAAAACAAATTAGGCAGAACACGGCTAACAACTGCTACAGACGAATATAATTGAAACCTAGTGACAGAATATCTGGTGACTCGGATAGAGCTATCGTACACTAGGCGAAAAGCCCGCCATAGTAGTCTACGTGTGTCGCGTTCCGGGATCAGCCTACACAATTATGTCCACTGGCGAGGGATAATAATCTCTCGTCAGTCGACATTGTATCCACGCCCTTTTCCATTGGGTACAGTAGGGTCAATTTGCAATTCCCGTAATAAATAACAATATCAGCCCTGTATTATATACTTGCCCACTGCTGAGCACGGGCCTCCTCTACTACTGAGAGGCCTTAGTCTACCACGCTGGCCTAGTGCGGATTGGGAGACTTCACACACCTTCGAAATTCCCATGGAGAACTTCTCAGATGTGCAGGTCTCACTTAGAAAAGTCAGAGATGTGTGCCCTTGGGATTTGAACCTGCGGACATTCGTCTTGGCAATCCGTTCTACACCCAACTAGGCTATTGCCACTTCGAAACGAAATTCCCGTAAACAAAATAACATTTATTAAAATGTGTCAAGTTCTCTAGTCTACGTATACAGCTGGTGTAAAGCGGATTAGGTGGCACCCACGCTTGCCGGACGCCCACTCGTCCTGCGACAGGGCGCCGCGACCCTGCAAAACTCTTCTATCCAACAATGGAGGTATTTTCTCTTTGGACATTGAAGTATTTGTTTTCGTTATATAAATTGGGAATTCCTGGAAGTATTGTTTACGCATGTTTCCGTGTTAAAAAATACAAGTGTTTATGAGGAAAAATAATGTTAATCGGATCGTTATTATTTACGATATTTTCCTTCACCGTTAAAGCCAGCTATAATCGATAAATAATACACACGTTTTTTAAAAAAGTCAAAGACGGGTTCCTCGGGTTTTGAACCTACGGACCATCATATTGGCAGTTCGTTCTATTCCTTACTAGGCTGTAATGCAATTACCAGGCTATCGATTGTAACGTAAACATAGAAACTACATTTAGAGTCGTTGAATAACATTTAGGTGTTCGCTTGCCATTTTTTATTTTCCCTTTTGGCAAAAAATTACGCTGCCTTCAAAAACCACTACAAAATATTTAACATTATCTATATCTTGGTTACCAATTTCGAATCGGTTAAAAATAACTGAATTTCAAATTTTCAAAAAGCCACCATTTTCGAATATTTTCTTATATTATATTAAAATGTTGAGTGTCAATTTCCTTTACATGAAAATAACCAAATAACAAAATCTGTCTAACGCTCATTAAAGTCAAGTGACCCAACTCAATGCAGCTTTAGATAGAAATAGTTTTTTCTGACAGTTCCCACATTGTATTCGTCTGAACACTGAAAGCTTTCACAATGAAGTCGCACGTGGAAGCCAATTCCTCTCGAATCGTACCGTTGAAGAACGCCATCCGATGGCAAATGAAATCCATCTTAGGGATGTGGTGTAATGGAATTTCACTGAGTATTACTGCATACTATTCCAATGTGATCTAATGTCTATTGTCATAATATTGTAGGTTAATAAGTTGAACGACTTTTTACGCCACATGGCAGGTGGGCGATCGCTTAAGGCGCATTCTGTGGGCGCAGGAAGTGTGGAGCAGTCTGCAGATATCGATGCGGCCTGCTTGCATCACTGCTAGGGTTGCCAAACAAGAGAAAAGTGATGATGTTTCGGTTTGTGATTTCTATGCAAGGGCTTCTTTATAAACGTATGTTATATCATGCGTATATTTGTGTCCCGCGTATATAAGACAATGAAATATGTAACATATTAGTCAAGGGAATATTGGCTTGCACTGTAGGTAATAATTATTATGCTTGTAATATTTTTACTATTTTCTATAATATGAAATAATATCCACCATCACCAGCTCACACAAACCGTATTTTTTTTTAATTTATTTTGAAGAAAGCTTATCGACTAATAAACAAAGTAAATATACAGTATCTATAATAATAAATATTACTACTCACTGTTTTTAGGTTAGAAATAAAAATACTTGACAAAAACATCTCATTGTCACACTTGATCTTTATTTCTTACATAAACTAATAAACTTATTTAGTGGCAACCCTGTCGTGGGCCGGTGACGTCACGTGGCATGAATGGGCGCGCCTACGCCCCACTGGCCCACTGCCGCGCTCTAAATGTGGCGACACCCCGCCGTGTTCCAGCCGCAGTTCATGCAAAATGCGTTTATTATTAGTATGAGAATATTTTCCCGCACATTTCATAATAGAATTGATGAATCAGTTCCTGAAATATTTCTTTATATTAGTGACGGTTCGTGCCAGCCGACGGCGTTACAACTGCCCATATACTGTGGTAACATTGTACAAACTTTAAATAACAAAGCATTGCATGGTACACAACTGCGTTCGCTTTCAAATACATGTTACGCAGAGTTGAAAATTAAACATTTTTTTTTTTTAAGAATATTAAAAATAAACTTGACGTATCTATTTTTATACAATTTGTATGCAATATTGTTTATCCACTACGATAAAGTTCGCAGAACTAGAATAGTACATGACACACAAGCAATTCGCGCCGCTTTGAAGTATTTCAGAGATTTCATTAGCTGGGGAGAAATGTTACACTCGCCAATCGACATAATTATACCGGCCTATTTGAAACCGGATATACGCAGAGTGACACCGGGACGCGACATATTTACATCGGCCACTATGGCGGTCTGTAGATCTTCTGTACAGCGATCTCTATCGATTCTACCAGAAATATTAGCAATAAAAAAACCCTCGCATCTCGCGCTTGATTCGTAATATAATACGTATGTATACCGACGATAAGGTCGGCCTTGGTTGATTTCGCTTATCTGCAAACTTTAACACTAATATTACACAGCGGGGTACCGCATACCGATCTGTATGGTACAAAGTAATAGATTATTTTTAATTAATTTTATATTTTGTACCATTATATTTACTTGTTGGTTTTGTTGTTAACTGCGGAGGTAATGTAGCAAATGTCCTGATTAGAGTTAAGTAGGTCAAATCTGTCGTATAGGAGGCTTGGTCAGTACCACAGCTAAGCATTATGTTTCAGTCTGAGAGACATTTTAGCAGTATGATTACTTGACATTATGAGGTAGGTGTAAGATCTAGTTTTGGGCTGACGAAGCTCTTGCAGTGCATTGCAAACTAAAGTTCGGGTGGTATTACTGTAAAGGTCGTCATGAGACGTACCATCAGGTTAGCAGCTTGCTTGTATGACGAGCGTGCAGCTCGCTTAATGGTAAGCGATACGACCGCCCATAAACAGTAGAAACACCATCCAACACCTTGAATTACAAAATATTGTTTGGTATTCCACTGCACTCGCCGTCCTGAGACATGAGATGTTAAGTCTTATTATGTCCAGTACCTAGTTGCCTGGCTACAATGTTCTTCAAACCGGAACACAACAGTGACTACACACTGCTGCTTGGCGGCAGAAAATATTTGAACTAACACTGCAAACATATTCCTTACCTTGTGTATTTATGAATCAATCGCTTCAAGCAATGAAACATATCGGTCAATGCTTCTGTTTACGTCAATCAATAATGACTCGATACTTAACCAGGACGGCTTGATGAATGATTCAGAATGTATTGTTTGCCGTTTCCTAACATATAAAAACTGACAAGTTGAACATATGGCGTGTGAATATCGTATAAAAATAAGCCATATTATATCGTTTGTTGTTTTTTTTTAAATGCCGTCAAAGACTACAAGAAAAAAGCTGAACATCACTTTGCCTTAAATTTTTTTTGAGAATGCACTAGTCAATTATAACATTTTTATGTGAGTAAAGAACGATTAAAGCCCTTTCGGGACACGAACAAGTTTCGTAAAAAAACTCTATAATTTTTTTTATTGCACTTGAACGTCGAGACGAGCATGCCGCTCGCTTAATGGTAAGCGATACGACCGTCAATAATCAGTAGCAACACAGTACAGATCTTTGAATTACAAAATACTGCGTGACACTCCTCTGTGCTTATCACCCTACGACATAAGATAAGTCTTATAACCTAGTAATTACGCTGGCTATAATGGCTTTCAAATCGGAACATAACAGGGCATTTACACTGCTTTCTGACGGTAGAAATACACATTGCGGTAGTAACTACTCAGCCAGTAGAGATATTTATCATTAGCAAACTATTCGAATTTTTTTTCAATATTCATTCATAGTAATCGATTAAAAACCTTTTTAGTCATGAACTGATATATTTCCAGCATCAACCTGATAATGTTTATAGTGTTTAAGTATCAATGATTTCTTATCGCCACAATCCGTTTCCTAAATAATAAAATAATCCGCTATCCTCTACCGCTCATAACTTAACAACATAACGGTACACATAGCAACAAATAACGTATAATAACACGTTAATAACGTAACGCGATAACGTGTATAGTGTCTCTGTCTGCATTATTTGCATCAACCGGTCCCGACTTAACATCATGAATAAAGATCATCTCTACAGCTTATTATTGTCCGCTTACATAATAAAATTTTTGGTCAGATTTTTTTTTGTTTTGAATGACGAGACGAGCTTGCCGTTTCGCCTGATGGTAAGCGATACGACCGCCCATAAACAGTAGAAACGCCATCTTTAGTATTCCAAAGCGCTCGCAATTTTGAGACATGAGATTCATTATATTCCTAACTAATACTAAAGATAATGTTTATGTATTATATAATTTGGTAGCCATACAAGACAGGTTGGTTGCTGATTAAGAAATAAAAAGTTATAGTAAATTTTGTTGGTAAAACAGCTTGTTTATAATTGTGCAGCTTTTCCCTGCAACTCCGCCCTCGTGCATTTTTTTCCGGGATGAAATTCCCGCTTTATTGTTTTACAAGATAAAAAGTAGCACTCTGGCGTTATGTATCTTTCTATTAGTAAATGAATTTTAGAAGTCGGTTCAGTATTTCTAGAGATTATCCCTTCAAAATAACAACCAACTTTTTCTGTTTAGTAAAAATTTATGACAATGATATTTTATGGTGTATTCAATAAACAACTGTCTGAATAAATAGTTCTAGGAAGAAAATATGTTTGCCGACCCCCATAAAGTCAATCACATCCTTATCTTTACACTTTAACTATCAATGTAAGGGTAATTTTTTTTTGCAATGATTGCGGACTTTGAAATCCGAAGTACTCCGCAGCACTTCACTGCGCTCGTCACCTTGTGACATGAGATGTTATGTCTCATAATAGCCAGTAATTATACTGGATACAATGTCCTTCAAACCGGAACACAACAGTTCAAGCTTACTGTTGCTTAAACTTTTCAATGGCTCCCAACATTTTGCTAGTGGTAGTATTTTATATCCGCCCGTATAGCGACCAACGTACTCAAGGTAAACCCGCCATAGTGGCCCACGTAAGTGTGTCGCCTTCTAGGATCACATGTGTATATTCGGTTCTAACAGGCCGGCATAATTGTGTCGACTGCCGACGTGTAATCATCTCTCGTCAGTAGAAATCTATTAGAACCCACTCCACTTACCATAAGGTCCAGTGGGGTCACATTGGCTTGCTCGTATAAAAGATTGGCCGTAAATCGAATAGCATGATTTTACACAGGACTAGTTTTAATGAATATTATTCTTTGGTAAATATAAAAAAAAAATCAATTATGGAAAAACATAGTAGAAAATTGTTCTTATTGTTTACCAAAATAATAATGTTATTAAAACTGGTCCACTGTAGTCATACTTTTGATTAAGATCTAATGCTGAGAGCCATCTTGTTATATATACATAGTCATCACGTGATCTAGACGTCTAGATCCGTTCACGTGTGAACACTTTCGTAAAACTAGTTTTGGAATATTCGAGACGTCGGGTCAAAGTGAATGCCATTTGCGTTCCAATGTTTGTACAATAATACACGTGAATTAGTCTAGCGATTAAAGATTACAGGTTTTTTGTAATTCACGCCACACCCACTGTGCGACGTCGGACAAGTTTAACGTTGCTTGGAATTAATTGTGTTTGAAGCATATAATAATTTGGACGGAATTGCATTGTTAATCAGTTATTTTTATTTCTCAATTACATTGGCAATAAAGTTTTTTAAATAATCTCACTATAGTATCTTCGCTGCGGGAAGGACTCTGCCTGTGCCCTGTGGTTCACAGGCGTCTAGAGAATTCCGACATGGTATCCCCTGCTTGTCGTAAAAGGCAACTTATTCGCAAGGAAGTGGGGGGGCTGCTCGCCTCGACATAGGGCTGTATCCAGCAGTGGTTTATAATACATAACTAATATTATAAGTATATTAGCTTTTGCCCGCGGCTCCGCCCGCGTTATAAAGTTTTTCAGGCTAAAGTTTTCCGTTATAAAAGTAGTAGTTTCCCGGGAGCCTATGTTCTTCCCAGGGTCTCAAACTATCTCCATATCAAATTTCATCTTAATACGTTGGGTAGTTTTTGAGTTTAACACGTTCAGCCAGACAGATGCAGCGGGGGACTTTTGTTTTTATAATATATTTTTTAGAACTTTTTTAAGAGGAACAATCCCGTCATACATCATTGTTGCATAACTTTAACCGTTTACGCAGCGCAGGCAACGGAAGCTCTCAAAACTAATAATTTTCTCCGTTTTTGCAACATGTTTCATTACTGCTCCGCTCCTATTAGTCATAGCGTGATGATATATAGCCTATAGCACTCCAGGAACAAAGGGCTATCCAACGCAAAAAGATTTTTTCAGTTTGGACCGGTAGTTCCTGAGATTAGCCATTACTGCTCCGCTCCTATTGGGTATAGCGTGATGATATATAGCCTATAGCATTCCACGAACAAAGGGCTATCCAACGCAAAAAGAATTTTTCGATTTGGACCGGTAGTTCCTGAGATTAGCGCGTTCAAACAAACAAACAAACAAACAAACAAACAAACAAACAAACTCTTCAGCTTTATATAATTATAATAGTATAGATTTAAAATGTCCATATTTATATAAGTAATTTTAATAGTTGTTTAGAAATAATAAAAAATATTCTTATGCTTTGTTTTGACGTATCATAAGTGCAACCTTGTGCGCCTACGTGATAAATAAAGTATTTTAGATTTATTTTTTTATTGGTGGAGAATTTTTAAAATCATGTGACGAACTAACTCGATCGCTGTACTCTTAAAAAATCTAACCGCCTAAAACTGCCATTTTTTTCGTTTCACCATTGACTGCCTAATACTGTGATAAGGTTTGATAAGGATGGTGTCGATAACCGTGTGTGGTTATCGGATATAGACCTCGTGTAGGCAAACGGAACGTTGCGACCTTTGGGCTCATACCCGCCTTTTTTAACATGCTTGATTTTTTTGCTAGTTTATATTCCTTATTTGAAAAGTAGGCAGGGTTTGATTTACAGATCAGGCATGCAAAATTAGACTTACGATATTGGGGTACCACAACTACATTCAAAATAATGTTGGCGCACAGAAAATCTGACCAAAGTTATTGTTTGCTGTTACGTTCCTAATGGTTGCTGACAGACTGTAGCCTAAAATCCTACCGTCTCTAATATTGAGATTTTCCGTGGTACATTACTCCCAAATCTGTTTAAAGATGGTCGTTTTCAGTTAACTTTATATATTACACATTTGTTTAGCTGTATAAGAATTATATAATAATATCAGCCCTGTATTATATACTCTCCCACTGCTAGGCACGGGCCTCCTCTACTGCTGAGAAGGATTAGACCTTAGTCCACTACGTTGGCTTAGATTGGTAGACTTCACCCACCCTTAAAGTTCCTCTAAAGAACTTCTCAGTTATGCAGATTCCCTCACAATGTATTCCTTCATCGTTAAAGCAAGCGATAATTCACAAAGAATACACGTTTACTTGTGCTATATAAAATCACTATCTGGACAATGGTTGCTATCCAACCAGTCACTATGTACTTATGGTGCCTAGGTGTCGCCAAAGCGAGTTGATCGTTATTTCTTATCAGAGCATGATGTTTACTTGACGCGTATCTGATGGAATTCAGGCTGGGTCATGGTTCCACGTTAAATTCCGGCGTCCGGAGTTCGAAGTACATTTTTTATAGGAAAACGGCCAACTTCATTGCACAATGATTTTTTAAGTTTACGCGAATGTTAGACATTGATTTTTTTTTTCGGATTATATTGCGGTTATATGTATTATTATTTTTTCCGATTCGAAGACTTTCCAGCCTTCGTAGTCCCGAGGGGACAGAGAGCTTGGTCATCGAAAAAGTCAGTTACAATATCTACCTACATTTTACAATTATATTTACAGGTTCGCTGCATCTATGAAATAGTGCTGATAATCTTTTTTAAACCTCGGAGAAATGTGATGGATTTTTTTACCCTGTTAGGAGAACCAAACTCGAATCCACTGATCTCTTGCCTGATGGCGCACCTCTGCTAAGTATAAGATATTCATATTTATATTCCAAGTTAACAAAATACAATGAACACTGTTTAAAATTATATGATTAAGGTAAGACCTTAATCTAGCTAACCTACAATAAACCAATTTACAATCAACTCTAAATACCTTTAAATCGCGTGCTATCAGGGGTCTTACTCAAATAGACGACACGACCAAATAGTTCTGAGCTATATGTCAGAGCCAATTATGAATTAACATAGGTCAGCAAGACTGGTAGACAAAATTAGGTCCTGCCGCAATAGGTCAGTATGCTACCTTCAAAAGGTGTGTAATTGAGCGCGATTAGATCATAGTACAGAGAACAATGTTGCTCATATTTTATGTTAGTAATATTTAAAACTGGTCTATTAGTTATCATATCTTTCCGAAGATCTTTAACTGAATACACCCATTTACTACTGTTATTAGAACGGGTAAATTATTTCTTGAAGATTAATGTTTAGACTGTAAATGTACCATAGATATAGGAAATGGATAGATAAGTGTTAATGGTAGACCTATCGCTGACTATTACGAGGTCTTATCTTAATTTTTACTTGTATTGCAAAAAAAATTTTTTTTTCGCTGGTGCAAATAAGTCGCAAGAGGTCGCTGGATGCTGGAAATCTTTGGCGGAGGACTATGTTCAGCAGTGTGTGTGTGCTAATGATGATGATGATGACAAATCAGAAAAGACAAAGAACATTGGAATTTTTCACTGAAAAAGACTGAATCACGTGATGTCTATAATTCATTTTTTTACATCGTTATTAAAATAAACAAGGACGGAATCAGTGACTGTTGTTAACTGATTGAAGTAACATCACCTCGTTATCCAAAAATTAATAGGTTAACGCCTGCCAGTGATAACGATAATTATGTTTAAACTTATCATGCTATTTTTTACACTGTTGCTACTTGCCTAAAATGCATTGCGTATTAGCTCTGTCAAGGTAGCAGTAGTAACTTAGCAGAATTAAACCAAATATATTTTAGAATTTGTTGCTAATTTGTTGCTAATTAGTTACCACTATTTCGATTTTGTTGCTCAAGCCGTTTAGAAAAAACCGGTCGCTGCTATCATGATATCAAGCTAGCATGGACCATAATGAAACTTATACTTATATGATCAGACGTAATGTAGGAATTTGTTGCTAATTTGTTGCTAATTAGTTACCACTATTTCGATTTTTTGCTCAAGCCGTTTAGAAAAAAGCTACCACTGCTATCATGATATCAAGCTAGCATGGACCATAACGAAACTTATACTTATATGATCAGACGTAATGTAGGAATTTGTTGCTAATTTGTTGCTAATCACTTAACAACATTTCGATATTATTGCTCAAGCCTATTAGAATTAAAAGCTACCACTGCTATCTTGATATCAAGCTAGCATGGACCCTAACGAAACTTATACTTATATGATCAGACGTAATGTAGGAATTTGTTGCTAATTTGTTGCTAATTAGTTACCACTATTTCGATTTTGTTGCTCAAGCCGTTTAGAAAAAACTACCACTGCTATCTTGATATCAAGCTAGCATGGACACTCACGAAACTTATACTTATATGATCAGACGTAATGTAGGAATTTGTTGCTAATTTGTTGCTAATTAGTTACCACTATTTAGATTTTTTTGCTCAAGCCGTTTAGAAAAAAAAGCTACCACTGCTATCTTGATATCAAGCTAGCATGGACCCTAATGAAACTTATACTTATTTGATCAGACGTAATGTAGGAATTTGTTGCTAATTTGTTGCTCATTAGTTACCACTATTTCGATTTTTTTGCTCAAGCCGTTTAGAAAAAGCTACCACTGCTATCTTGATATCAAGATAGCATGGACCCTAATGAAACTTATACTTATTTGATCAGACGTAATGTAGGAATTTGTTGCTAATTAGTTACCACTATTTCGATTTTGTTGCTCCAGCCGTTTAGAAAAAAAACCGGTCACTGCTATCATGATATCAAGCTAGCATGGACCATAACGAAACTTATACTTATATGGTCAGACGTAATGTAGGAATTTGTTGCTAATTTGGTGCAAATTAGTTACCACTATTTCGAATTTTTTGCTCAACCCGTTTAGAATAACAGCTACCACTGCTATCTTGATATCAAGCTAGCATGGACCCTAACGAAACTTATACTTATTTGATCAGACGTAATGTAGGAATTTGTTGCTAATTTGTTGCTAATTAGTTACCACTATTTCGATTTTTTGCTCAAGCCGTTTAGAAAAAAGCTACCACTGCTATCTTGATATCAAGCTAGCATGGACCCTAACGAAACTTATACTTATTTGATCAGACGTAATGTAGGAATTTGTTGCTAATTTGTTGTTAATTAGTTACCACTATTTCGATTTTTTTGCTCAAGCCGTTTAGAAAAAAAAGCTACCACTGCTATCTTTATATCAAGCTAGCATGGACCCTCACGAAACTTATACTTATTTGATCAGACGTAATGTAGGAATTTGTTGCTAATTTGTTGCTAATTAGTTACCACTATTTCGATTTTTTTGCTCAAGCCGTTTAGAAAAAAAAGCTACCACTGCTATCTTGATATCAAGCTAGCATGGACACTCACAAAACTTATACTTATTTGATAAGTCGTAATGTAGGAATTTGTTGCTAATTGGTTACCACAATAAGGATTATGTTGCTCGAGCTGTTTTGAAAATAAAAATAATTTAATAATATAAAAATAAATAAACGGCCTTCAAAACTTGTACTATAAAATATACTGTCTCGATGGCGTAGTTATGTTTCGCTTACAATACGACTATCGCGCTGAAATGTTACACCTTTGCCTACCCCTGAAAAGGGGAAAAGGTGTGATGCTATACATATGTATGTAAGAAGTAGATTCAAGCAAACTTAAATCAAAAACACAACTGATAATATTTCGATCACAGTACAGCTATCGCGCTGTGGTGTTACACTTCTGTCTATCCCTTAAAAGGGATAAAGGTGTGATGCTATAATATATATTATGCATGTATGTATGTATGATCTATGTCAAAATATGAAATGTAAAACAACAAAATTATGTTTGTAAATGTAGGCGTATGCACGCTGTACACTGTTTCATAGTTTTTATAGACGTTTTTAACCGACTTCAAAAAAAAGGAGGAGGTTATCAATTCGACGTGATTTTTTTTTTGTATGTTTGTTACCTCAGAACTCGCTCATTTATGAACCGATTTGGAAAATTCTTTTTTATTCGAAAGAATTTCTCTCCAGATTGGTTTTTTTCAAGATCGCTTCGGTAGTTTGGTTTTAAAATTAAAAAAAAACTAGAATAATTATGTCGTCCCAGAAAACGAAATCGGTAATTTAGCTTTCCTGTAACGTATTTAGTTATGTTTTGCATTGAGTTTGGTTGACTGTACTTCTCACATACTTATACATATAGCATAACATCTATTCCCCGTGACACGGGTAGGCAGAGGCGTAACATTTCATCGCGATAGTCGTACTGTGTGTGAAACATATCAGTTGTGTTTTTGTGTTGGGTTTAGTGGACTCTACTTCTTACATACATACATACATATAGCATCACACCTTTTCCGCTTTTCAGGGGTAGGCAGAGGTGTAACACCACAGCGCAATAGTTATAGTATGATCGAAATATATCGGTTGTGTTTTTGGGTTGGGTTTAATTGACTCCCCTGTGTACATACATACATATATGTAGCATCACACCTTTTACCCTTTTCAGGGGTAGGCAGAGGTGTTACACCACAGCGCGATAGTAGTACTGTGAGCCAAATATAACAGTTGTGTTTTTGCGTTAGGTTTGCTTGAATCTACTTCTTACATACATATATATAGCATCACACCTTTTCCCCTTTTCAGTGGTACACAGAGGTGTAACTCCTCAGCGCGATAGTCGTATCATGAGCGAAACACAACTATGCCATTGAGACGGTCTATTTTTTACTAACACAAAAATTGCTAGTTGAGCTAGATAAATACATTAACGAATATACGAAAACAATGTGCTGCCAGCGTACAAAGTCAGCAAGTCAGATTGTCACCGGAGATAAACACATCGCCGCAGCACAGCAAATGAAAACTATTAAGGAAATATTTAAATTTGTGAACTGTACACTACCCAAATTCTTCCCCTGTTACATATAGCTGGTCAAATGTGGGTGTATTACACTCCCTGCCTCGAAAAAAGATGAAACACCATACATGTGCTTGGTATTACACCTTTCACTGTGTATGTTGTAGTACACGCAAACCTACTCCTTTTAATTGATTTGAAAGAAATTTAGCTCATAGATGGACTATGCAACAAATATAGCTAACTAGCAATTTTAATTAGGCACCGACTCCAAAATTGGTATCCAATATATACTTGTTATGTGAAATTATTTTTGGTTTTGAGTGGTTTTGAAGGCGGTTTAATTTTTTCTTAAAATTATTTTTATAGTATTACTGTTTTTTCGTTAATTTTAATTGTTGTTAAATACTTTTAGGTGGATTTTCTCCGCACTTTTACGGTGATGTGCGTATATTAGCTTATATAATTAATCAGACTTTGTATACAAAAGACTTATTAAAAAATATATATATTTAAAAATAATATTATAAAAGATTTAATGGACAATTGATGACAAAAATAAAGCCCGGAGTTTCTTTCTGCCTTTCTTCTTCGTGTAGTCATCGCTTAAGAAGCTAGTGAAAGGCTGGTAGGTTAGCTAGGTTAGGACTTTTATTGTCCTCACCGGTGAGGATCACGACGCGTTTCTCCCTTATTATTTATTTAAAATAACATATATACATCATTTTATTTCTTCTTTCCTGCCAGCCCGAGCTGGCTTCTTTGTTTACTATACTTTTCATTAACTTTATTACCTACATAAATTGTTTTTTGACCTGTTTGAAGTTGGCAAGTGAGTTTAAAATTATACTAGGTCCGTACCCGGATTGTACCGTTTTTATTTTGTTTGTACCTTATAGGGACAAGAGATATGGTGTACTGAGAGTTTTGTCAATCACCGCCTTGTGTAGTAACATAAACTCGCGGCATTTTCAAGTCAACCATCATTTTAATGATTTTATAGCTGAAAGAAGACGACTGAAGACTGAAGACGCCCCTCAGAGGTACAATCCCTCTGTAACATGGTACAATCCGAAACAAGGGAGTACAAACGATGGAAATTCACGAAATTCCTAGAAAATTACTATTTTCTTCCAAATACGACTATTTTAAATAAATCATCATTGTGATGATTTTATAGCTGAATATGATGGACGAATACATCCCTCAGAGGTACAATCCTCTATAACATAGTACAATCCGAAACAAGGAGTACAAACGACAGAAATCCACGAAATACGTAGAAAAATGATTATTTTACAAAAAAGTACAGCCATTTTGAAATTAATAATTAATATGATGATTTTATAGCTCAATATCATGGAAGAATATGTCACTCAGAGGTACAATCCTCTGTAATATAATACAATCCGAAACAAGGGAGTACAAACGATGGAAATCTGCGAAATACGTAGAAAATGATTATTTTCTTCCAAGTACGGCCATTTTCGAATGAATAATAATTGTGATGATTTTATAGCTGAATACGATGGATGAATACGTTCCTCAGAGTGAACAATCCCTCTGTAATATAGTACAGTCCGAAACGGGAAAGTACAAAACGATGGAAACTACGAAATACTTAGAAAAACTATTATTTTTTAAAAAGTACAGCCATTTTCAAATGAATAATTATGATGATTTTATTGCTGAATACTATGGAAGAATATGTCCTCAGAGGTACAATCCCTCTCTAAAATAGTACGATCCGAAACGAGGGAGTACAAATGACGGAAATGCACGAAATTTGTACAAAATTATTATTTTCTTCCAAGTACGGCCACTTATACATAAATCGTCATTGTGATGATTTTATAGCGGAATATGATGGATGAATACGTCCCTCAGAGGTATAATCCCTCTGTAACATAGTATAATCCGAAACGGGAAAGTACAAACGATGGAAATCCACGAAATACTTAGAAAATTATTATTTTTCAAAATAGTACAAGTATTTTCAAATGAATTATCATTGTTATGATTTTATTACTGAATATTATGGAAGAATATGTTCTTAGAGGTACAATCCCTCTGTATCATAGTACAATCCGAAACGAGGGAGTACAAATGATGGAAATCCACGAAATACGTAGAAAATGATTATTTTCTTCCAAGTACGGTTTTTTTCAAAAAAAAAATCATCATTGTGATGATTTTATAAATACCTGAATATGATGTGGACGAATATGTCCCTCAGAGGTACAAAATGAATGGAAATGCACGAAATTTGTAGAAAATTATTATTTTCTTCCAAGTACGGCTATTTTAAATG
>NC_051129.1:14004303-14034666 GCF_014839805.1 Manduca sexta
ACGTAATTTTAGAAAAGTCAGAGATGTGTGCTGTTGGGTTTCGAACCTGCGGACATTCGTCTCTGCAGTCAGTTTCACACCCAACTAGGCTACCGCTCAACAAACAAACTAATACAATCAAAATGATGATTGCGGTGATATCTGCAATTGGAGTGCAGATCTTAATACAATCTTTAAGGGGAGATGTTTTCTAATCACACCTTCACGAAACATCCACGTAACAGCCGATAAATGGTATGCAATAGAAACTTCAAGAAGGGTAACATTTGTTTTGAAACTACCTTTTGCTCGCAGCTCCGCTCGCGTGAAAGTTTTTTTGTGATAAAAGTCCCGCTTTATATTTACCCGAGATAAAGAGTAGCATATAGCACTCAGGATTGATTTAGCTTTCTACTAGTGAAAGAATTTTTAAAATCGGTTCAGTAGTTCCAGAAATGACCCCTTACAAACATAATTAGAAACTTTAGCTCTTTAGAATATTGGTATAGAGCAGTGGTTCTCAAACTTTTTAAATGACGGAACCCTTTTGGGAAGCAAAATACTTGATGGAACCCTACAATAAAACAATTGTTTTTATAAGTGTATTTTTTATTAATGAGCATAATAAAAGTACAATGTAACAGTTACTAATTATTATTGAGAGAGGTGTTTTGATTTTTTTTTTTAAATCTTGCGGAACCCCGACAGACGTATCACGGAACCCTAGGGTTCCGCGGAACACACTTAGAGTATAGCTGGTATAGAGTGATGTTACTCACAGCTACGGTGGCGTGTAGTCCCTTTATAGAAGTAATACTTATTCGGGATAAAAATAGCCGATATATTAATCTTGGACGTGATCTATATTGATTTATTTTATTTCGGTGGCCCATAGCTATCAATAACCAACAAGTATAGGAAATGAACACAATAGATAAGCCAACTACAAGCCACTGCAGTTACTAATATATGCATATAACGTAATAACAGCAGCCCTCTGTCTTAATACTGGACACGGGCCTCCTCTATTACTGACAGCGATTAGGCTCTGGATCACCACGCTGGCCCAGTGCGGTTGTCAGACTTCACGTACCTTCAAAATTCTTATGGAGAGCTTCTTAGGAGTGCAGGGCTCACGATGTACGAGGGTATGTGAAGTCTATCAACCCGAACTAGGCCAGCGTGATGGACTAAGGCCTAAATCCTCTCAGTGGTAGACTATGCCCGTACCCATCAGTGGACATACAGGGCTAATATTATTGTATTTATTAGAGCTATCATTAATCATTATAGTGTTTTAGGAATATTTGAAGCAGGAAGGGTTTTTCACACGTGCGAAGCCGCGAGATTGACCTAGTGATGACATAAAAGTTTGTGAAGACGTTTGTATTTTCGTTAGAAGTAAACGCAAAAACCACCGAACGGATTTGGATGAAATTTGGCATACGGATAGACCATGTTCTTAAACGTATAATATAGGCTACTTCTATGCCGAAAAATACACAGTCGGTCTAAAACCGGGACTTTCCCGCGAGCGAGTTATACTTAATTATATAAAGCAAACACTCCAGTAACGTCAATTGGTTTTGATTCGAAAGTCGCACCAATCAGATACGTACAGTCACCCACATAAGCAGCTGAACATCATCAAAACTTAAAAAACACTTTTGTGTTCTTACCATTTATTTTTTCACAAAAAAGAGGGATTTACTTCACACGAAGAAAAATGTTACAATTAAACTTCACGTCTAGGCGTTTTGAAGGGTTGAATTTGGTAAGCTATTTTTGTGGCTGACTGTACAATACATGTTAAGTATACGCAGTCGTAAATAACCAGCGCGTGAGGCAGGTCAGCGTTCCAATGGAGCTGGTCCAATGAACGAATGAGACGCCTCTTGGGTCCGGGTGGTTCGCGCCTCGGAAAATAAATTATCAAACAATCCTAAACCTAATTTATTTATTTATTAAGTTTACAATCAATCATACACCGTTACGTACTAAAATATACAAAGAACTACAGAAATTAGTTTCTCTAGACTAAGGTCTAAGTAAATCATTGTTATTAATTTGAGGTTTTGCTTTTGTAGAATTCTTCACGTACAGGATTTTCGGCTTTAAAAGTATCGTATTTCTAGTGTTTGTACAATGGCATTATCACCACATATTACATGTCAGGTTAAACATTGAAGCGTTATATTATGAACTGAACTTGGAAAACAAAACCTCGATCAATCTAAAACAGAATTTTTTTACCTCCGTATTCACCCCCATATGTAATCAGTCTCTTATTATTCTAATAGACCAATCGATATTGATCGATTAGTCTATTAGAAGAATAAGAGACTGATTCTGATAGGGATTGCCCTAAATATTAAAAAACAAAACCCTCGCCATGTCTGTATGTATGAACGCGATAAACTCAAAAACTACTGAACGGATTTCAATGAAATTTGGTACGGAGATAGTTTAAAATTCTGAGATGGACATTAGCTACTTTTTATCCCGAGAAATATATAGATTCACGCGGACGCAACCGCGTAGAAACATTAGTACACAATAAACTAGTAATTAAAAAGATACTCATTGTATAAATCTATCTACTATATAATTATTATTTTTTTCATTTGCTTTAATGACGAGTCGAGCTTGCAGTTCGTCTGATGACAATCGATACGACCGACCAATAACAATGAATTAATGAGTCTTTTCATATCTGTTTAATCACAAAGGCTGCAATCGCAGGACGAAAGCACCACAGCCTTAAGATGCCCCCCACTAATTTATTGATTTACTCTGTCGTTCGTGCGCATGATTCATAACAGCGTCTGCGGACGGCGCGGAGTAATCACTGTCTTGGTAGTTTGTGACCATGGGATTGTGTTGGTTCTTTTTGGGTTAACAGCGTATATTATTTTATTTTTATTACATTCATATTTAAGTTTGTATCATCAGGCCTTTTCTCCTTTTCTGGGGTAGGCAGAGGTATTGCATTTGAAAGTGTGTCGAGTTGACCCAACTCTGGAGTAGTATAGTTCGTTTTTTGCCTCTGAGAGATTATTTGTCTTCAAAAACAGCGAAAAAATATTTCTAACTGATAAGTAACTATTAGTAAGATAATACTAAGATCATTCTTTGAAACATCTTAGATTTATTACAATACTCTGACACGCATTTACCAAGATAGATAATAGATCATTCCTAGACCATTCAGGTACCAGCGTGGGAGGGGATACGGTTAGGTAATAGGCTGACCTTTTACTATAGTAGGATGTCTGGAAAGTTTAATTGGTTCCGTATAAAATTATGTTTTGTGTAGTTGTAATAAAAGCGTGGGCTTGACAAGGAATTGATGTAGGAATCGCTTACATTCCGCGCGTGACTTTGGTTGTGGAATCGCTAATAAGTCGCCTTTAATAGATTTTTAGTAAAGAATAGTTAACTGTGAGTCTAGGTTTAACTCGGTATAAGGAGACTATTCTTCAGGGCATATTCGAATCCGGGCTATTACCGAATAAGGAATGGATAAAATATCGCTAAAGATTCGGTGTTTAGTTCTATTTTTTATTGTACGGCCACGGCAATGTGACCCCTATGGTAAGTGGAGTAAGGTTCAATAAAATCGTTTTAAATGCATTTTTTTTTTATATTTAAGTAAACAGTTATAAGCCAGTAACAATGACCATACTATTAAAAACAAACAATATTCTACTTTTAAAAAGTTGTGTGTTCGAAATTCGAACCGTCACGTTGTTCAAATTCCACTAAAAACCTGAAATTGTACTGAAATCGCATTATCGTATTTCACAAAGTAAACATTCCTAACTATTGTAAAACTTAATGCGACACCGCTTCTCCTGTTACGTGCAATTCCGTCATTCGTTTTTTTTTTACCTTTTTCTACTGTTTTGCCATCTGCGCCAATCGATTTTAGGTCTTATGCTTCTGTATCTAAGTGCATTTTTGTGTGATTCGCTCTTGTATATAGGATGTTTTGATTTTGTGTATAGATAGTAACGGCATTTTTTTGCACACGTAATTTATAGTTTTAAAATACGATATAATTTTATTGTATTATTTAAGTACTTGTAGGAGCGACCTGGTCTCTCAGACATTGTAGTTATACTACAAAATTGGATTTATAACTGGTAAACTAAACAGAAATATCACTTCCAAATCTGATCAAAATATAACAATTTTCATCCGTAATTTGAACAGAAATAAAATTGCTGACAAAAGTTAGTCCCTCATCGTTCGATATTGACAGACAGGCTTTGAAAATTCGGACCCCGAGAGACGCTGGGGGAGCCTAATATGGTAAATTCACCTTTGCAACTATCGATGATTTTAATTAAATTTCCAACCTTTGCCTGCGTATCCTTACTAGAAGACCGGGTCGTGTGGGAAGCTCAATGTTTCAAAAATATAACCAGTTTAAAATGATCTCCTTGGTGTTTGGTAACGAGTATTAAGAAGGGATCTTCCTGCTTTCATATTTTGGAAATAACCTGGAAAGATAACCTGCCTTTAGAAATAGAATGAACCAATACACAAAGGGTTACTACCTAGCAATCGAACTCGGAACCTCTCAGAAGTACTGGAATTGGCCCAGAAATTTATTTTTTATAGACCATCAAGAAAGTAAGTGGATCACCTCGTAATCTCCATAATTGACAACCTTCTTTAGTCGAGATCACATACATAATACACTACGTAGATGTATGGACTAGGACTGCTTCACTGGCGTAGTTGTATAGCGTACTATACAACTACGCCAGCCTTCGGAGCTCCCGGGTTCAAATCCCAGGTCGAGCAAAGTGATACCGGGTTTTATGCTCAGTATCAGCCCGGAGTCTGGATTCTGTGTTCGATAAGGCGATAGGCTCAACCGCCATCACACCACGGGACGGAATACGCTTAACGAAGAATGGGTATCGTCCTCTGTCTACATTTCGGGGAAAAGGCGTGATGTGTTTGTTTTTTTTTAATAGGTCTAAACGCCTTATAGAAACTTTTTTCTGCGTGTGCCGTGACGTATTATACTTCATTGGGGTTTTTGTCTAATGTTTTTGTAGTACGTATCATCAAAACATGGTGTTGCAAAATTTAAACGTACTCGAACCCTCGACCTCTCGTTTCTCTACCGGACTTGCCTACGTCACAATGCGCAGAAGCTGTCCATTTAGTAAATAACGTGATTTTTTCCGAGAATTTACCAACAATGTACTATGTATTAGCATAAGTCGACTCAAGGATTTCACTTTGGACGCAATCGCAAGTCGTTAGTTGTTACGCGCTACGAGAAAACATGTTACTACATGTATAATTATTTTAAAATATAGTAAAACGAACAATAAGGCTGTAGGGGAATCAGTACTCTAAGAAACCATTCGAGTGGGCTCGACTTAACTAGCCTTTTTTGAAGATTGGCGGACTCCGTATACATTAGATATTCTTACTTTATATTCTTTTGTCATTAAACGCTATAACAATGAATATGTAAATAATATAGAATAAATCAATGTCTATTTAAACATTAAATTAACGATGTTTTAGAAATAATCTCTCTATCACATTTCGTCTTTGAAATTAACATCTCACAACCGTAAAATGACATTAAAATATTTAATACCCGAATCAAAACCTTTATAGGCACAATATGTCATCAGATAAGTATCGTAAAATAATTCCCAACGGCGCGGTACATGTAATTTTGACACCTGGCAACACAGAGTAATTGCGCGCGTCGTACTCGTTCCAAGATGGCGGCCGTCGTCTGGAGGTCAGGGGGACTGGTTCCCGTCCCTTTGTTCTGTTTTTGCGTTGTACCCTGACCTACCTTTGTGATTTATTGAAGCTAGGGAGCCAGACTATTCAATAGCTATTCAATTTACAGTTGCCATGCCGCTTGGTTCGTGAAGATATCATGTCGGAAGCGCCAAGGCATATAAATATATTAATGTCGAATAAAAAACACTAGTCATATAGTATGACGATCAAGCGGCGATAGCCTAGTTGGGTGTGGAACGGACTGCCGAGACGAATGTCCGCAGGTTCAAATCCCAAGGGCACACACCTCTGACTTTTCTAAAAAAATCATGTGTGTATTCTTTGTGAATTTATCGTTCGCTTTAACGGTCAAGGAAAACGTCGTGAGGAAACCTGCACATCTGAGAAGTTCTCTATAGGAATTTCGCAGGTGTGTGAAGTCTACCAATCCGCACTAGGCCAGCGTGGTGTACTAAGGCCTAATCCCTCTCTGTAGTAGAGGAGGCCCGTGCTCAGCAGTGGGCAAGTATATAATACAGGCCTGATATTATTATTATTATTGTATAGTATGACACCTAAGCTCGTTATGAGATTCTGGGACTGATTTCAACATCTAGAAGGGAAACCAAAATTACTTAAGGTAGTATTCAATTCCAAAATTGATTTACCCAGGTTTAGAAATTTAAATTAGTATGCTATGGGTCAGACTGGGTAATATATTGTGTAAGATTAATATTTCTGTGCATCTCTTCTGGGATTTAACATAGTATGTTCCATACGCTGCTTAAATTATTTGTAATAGAAGTAAAGAAAAAACACAACATCCATCTTACTCCGGGCAGATACTAAGTCGGACCTCTATTTGGAGAGATTCCCGCGGGAGGCATCCGATTTCATCACGAGCGGAGCAACAGGCTTCTACGTGTTTGAAAGATACTAAATTGTTATTCGATAGATTATAGCGTGTGGAGTTTTCCATGTTTATGAGAAATACAGGTTAATATTCTATTCGATTTAATAATAAACAGTTGCGGAAGATTTTAATGATTGCAAATTTGTTTTTTAGTATAGAATTTTATTTATTATAAATTATAAAGGTTAATTGAGCTATGTAGCCTGATACCAAATGAAAATTTTGAATAAATAATAATAAACTAAGGATCATTTAGTTTTTGAAAAGTAGATAAATTTTTTTGGTGCCCCCATGTTGCTCCGCAAGAAATACAGACCGGTTCCTACTGTTGCCTCTTGTATACTAGGGGTATTCTAGGAGGCACTAAAATCCAGCATAATTTTAATGACTATCGAGAAACACAACCTTTTTCGACAACTCAAATAGAACTATATTTGTATTTGCCGTCGAATGTCAAACAGGAACCACACCACGTGTGCGATGGTCAGCTACATTTACATTCACAAAAAATGCGAAGAGTGAAAAAATTTCACGCACGCGTTATGTAAACACTGCTTCGAGATAAACGGAGGCTGTGACGCCACTGACGTCACTGATAACGGGTGTTAAGGGATTCAGTGACGCTCCGATAACTGCGGACCTCGCGGTTATCATCGTATTATCATTCGGTCAGTTTCATTCATTCATTATTTCAATGATTGTGTCACTCATTCATTGTCAGTGGTGATATAGTTGTGAATGAATCGTTTGATTGGATGTTATGTCTGGTTTAAGCCTACGTACTAGGTAATAAATTTTGTGTGGCCCATGACGTTGCCAAAGTGCAGCGTTGTGCAACAAATTGCGCAAGAAATGTTGTAATTAATTATTAATTACTAGCTGACCCGGCAGACTTCATACTACCTCATGGATAAATAAAAGACCTAATCTTTTGTATAAAATGATTTTAAAACAAACAAATCGAATCCGTGTTTAATAAAAAAGCATTTATTGAATAAATAATTTAGCCTATCTCCTACATTGTCACTCACTAAAGAACGCAATTCTGACATAGCAATACGACTATTTTCTTGATGTCTGTCTCTGGTCATCAGTGCGGTTAGCTCGTGAGGTAGCTCTTCGCACATTTGATTGACTACGACGACCTAAGTCAGGTCGTCTTCTCCTCGGCATCGTAAATTGTAATTAATCAAAGTGAGAAAATTTCCCGCTCATTTAGCAGTAAAGTGTCACTATCACAAAAAAGAGCACATTACTTGGAATGTCACTATCACAAAGGATCACCAAAGTAAAAAAAGTTCTCGCGCACGTAACCACAAAGATAGATATAATATCGTAATAATACTTTTTTCCGTGCGCTGAAATGCGACAGGATGGATTGTCAAATCTAATGTCAAATATTATGATTGCGTTCAGAAATTTAACTTAAGATTTATAATTTAATTTGTGACAAAACTTAAGATTTATCTTTCGATTTCTATATAGTCTTATTAAAAAATAATCGGACAGATTAACAACTGAAGTTAGCTAAAATTGAGTTTCTCGAAGCCGACCACTATTTATGTACTATGTATTTTGAGACTATGCAATTTTGTCGCGTTCGCGATTCACTTTCACTTTTGTTGAGTTTCAGAACGCGATATTAGATCCTCCAACGCGCACGCGAATTTGAACTTTATGCAGCGGTAATAAATTACAAATTGACTCTACGTATTAGTTAGAAAACGTTTGTATGGGAAATAGAAAAATGCTGTTTTGAGGATTTTCCCGGCAATTATTCGAATTTTTCTCACCTTTTAAATCTTCCCTAGACCTCCACGAATAATTCAAGACCAAGATAAGATAAATCCGTTCAGCCGTTCTCGAGTTTTAGCGAGACTAACGAACAGCAATTGATTTTTATATATATAGATTGAGTAACATGGTTTTCAATTTATTAACTGACCTAATAAAGATAGATAATATCTTAATGATAATAGCACATATTGCTCGAAGATAATAAATGCTTGTAAAAGCAACTATCAGTCACCAGCCACCACCCATAAAGAATTTAAAGAATAACACTACGTCGTGCTCTTGACCTGATAATAACCTGGCTACATATTCAGATTAACAAATAAAGAGAAAAAAAAAAAAAACAGAAGTTGCCTAATGTAACAATAATATAAAGCTCTGTATACTGGCTCACTGCTGGTCACAGGCCTCCCTACAACAGAGGGATTAGGCCTTAATCCACCACGCTGGCGGATTGACAGAATTCACATACCCTCAAAATTCTTACAGAGAGCTTCTCAAATATGCCGGTTTCCTAACAATGTTTTCCTTCACCGTTAAAAGCTCGCTTAATGGTAAGCGATACGACCGCCCATAAACAGTAGAAACACCATCCAACACCTTGAATTACAAAGTATTGTTTGGTATTCCACTACACTCGCCGTCCTGAGACATGAGATGTTAAGTCTTATTATGTCCAGTACCTAGTTGCCTGGCTACAATGTTCTTCAAACCGGAACACAGTGACTACACACTGCTGCTTGGCGGCAGAAAATATTTGAACTAACACTGCAAACATATTCCTTACCTTGTGTATTTATGAATCAATCGCTTCAAGCAATGAAACATATCGGTCAATGCTTCTGTTTACGTCAATCAATAATGACTCGATACTTAACCAGGACGGCTTGATGAATGATTCAGAATGTATTGTTTGCCGTTTCCTAACATATAAAAACTGACAAGTTGAACATATGGCGTGTGAATATCGTATAAAAATAAGCCATATTATATCGTTATTTGTTTTTTTTAAATGCCGTCAAAGACTACAAGAAAAAAGCTGAACATCACTTTGCCTTAAATTTTGTTTGAGAGTGCACTAGTCAATTACTTTTTAGTGAATAGGTAAAGAACGATTAAAACCCTTTTGGGACACGAATAAGTTTCGTCAAAAAACTCCCTATTTTTTTTATTGCACTTGAACGTCGAGACGAGCATGCCGCTCGCTTAATGGTAAGCGATACGACCGCCAATAATCAGTAGCAACACAGTACAGATCTTTGAATTACAAAATACTGCGTGACTCCACAGCGCTCATCACCCTGAGACGAAAGATATTAAGTCCCATAGCTTAGTGATTACGCTGGCTATAATGGCTTTCAAATCGGAACATAACAGGGCATTTACACTGCTTTCTGACGGTAGAAATAAACATTGCGGTAGTAAGTACTCAGACAGTTCTTCGCATATGAGAGATTTATCATTAGCAAACTATTCGATTTTTTTTCAATATTCATTCATACTAATCGATCAAAATCCTTTTAGTAATTTACTAATATATTTCCAGTATCCTTTTTTTTTTTATGGTTTCGCGGAGAAAGTGCCTTATTACTACCGTCCAGCCTTCGTGGGGGGCGACTGTGCGGTTATGCTGGGGTAACCGTGCCTTACGGCCCGGTGTTGAGCCGCCCGGATTTGATGGTTACCTTCGGGCGACCGCCGGGCCGAGTCCCTAGCCCTATATACAACTTAACCTATGCACGGCCTACCAGCTAAAACTCCGCGGTGGCCCTCTTCGGCGCATTAGGGACGGCTGCGGGCTTCCTCTGACCTTGAAGTGTCTAGCCTGCGACCGCAGCCGCCCCTGCGCGGCGCCGCCTTGCGGCCCGTCTCCTATGGGGGTCTCAGAAGCCCCCGCGCCCCGAAGGACGCCCTCAGCGTCTACGGCAGCGTAAACGGAGGCTGTGACGCCACTGACGTCACTGATAACGGGTGTTAAGGGATTCAGTGACGCTCCGATAACTGCGGACCTCGCGGTTATCATCGTATTATCATTCGGTCAGTTTCATTCATTCATTATTTCAATGATTGTGTCACTCATTCATTGTCAGTGGTGATATAGTTGTGAATGAATCGTTTGATTGGATGTTATGTCTGGTTTAAGCCTACGTACTAGGTAATAAATTTTGTGTGGCCCATGACGTTGCCAAAGTGCAGCGTTGTGCAACAAATTGCGCAAGAAATGTTGTAATTAATTATTAATTATTGAGTAACATGGTTTTCAATTTATTAACTGACCTAATAAAGATAGATAATATCTTAATGATAATAGCACATATTGCTCGAAGATAATAAATGCTTGTAAAAGCAACTATCAGTCACCAGCCACCACCCATAAAGAATTTAAAGAATAACACTACCTCGTGCTCTTGACCTGATAATAACCTGGCTACATATTCAGATTAACAAATAAAGAGAAAAAAAAAAAAAACAGAAGTTGCCTAATGTAACAATAATATAAAGCTCTGTATACTGGCTCACTGCTGGTCACAGGCCTCCCCTACAACAGAGGGATTAGGCCTTAATCCACCACGCTGGCGGATTGACAGAATTCACATACCCTCAAAATTCTTACAGAGAGCTTCTCAAATATGCCGGTTTCCTAACAATGTTTTCCTTCACCGTTAAAGCAAGCGATGATACTCAAAAATGCACACATTACTTTAAAAAAGATAGGGAGAGCCCTTGGGTTTTGAAGCTACGACATTGGTCTCGGCAGCTCGTTCCTCTATCAACCAGGCTATCGCCGTAACGCTTATATTGTTTACTGGGAGTAGACAAATTTGTATTACCCACATAGAAGAATTCTCACATATACATATTTTGGTCGAAGCCAGTACCAAACTATTTCTATTATATCCTGTATACAGTTTTTATGCAAAAAGGTAATTACATAAAAAGATAACATAATTAATAGATAAAAGTTCATAGGTTTTTTACGCGGAAACACTAGAGGAAAACGTTAAAGTCATGTAAGTTGTACGCGAAAACTGGTTTCGAATATGCTAATGTGAATTCTTAAGAAGTTCATAACGTCAATACTTATTTACTGTAGACAAACGTGTACGGGAGATTCCCATGCTTTTCTATATAATCTATTAATAAGATATATTTAAGTATATCATTTGTGACGCAGTTTGAGCTTGGAAATGTGAGTTTGGTCCTTGCAGCAAGACAAATCATTTTGATTGGCAAACATTCGTATTGCAAAGGATTTTTATACATCTGAATGAGAGACTCGCGCATCAAAAAGCTAAGTACCGTCCGTAATTAACAGCACTGATTCCTCTATGAAGCACTTCATGGTACAAATCTGTACTAGCTATTCTGAGACATATCAACTCTAAATATACTCTTGATATTTTTCCATTTAGAAACTGGTCCGTAGAAAAGTAAAACAAATTAGGCAGAACACGGCTAACAACTGCTACAGACGAATATAATTGAAACCTAGTGACAGAATATCTGGTGACTCGGATAGAGCTATCGTACACTAGGCGAAAAGCCCGCCATAGTAGTCTACGTGTGTCGCGTTCCGGGATCAGCCTACACAATTATGTCCACTGGCGAGGGATAATAATCTCTCGTCAGTCGACATTGTATCCACGCCCTTTTCCATTGGGTACAGTAGGGTCAATTTGCAATTCCCGTAATAAATAACAATATCAGCCCTGTATTATATACTTGCCCACTGCTGAGCACGGGCCTCCTCTACTACTGAGAGGCCTTAGTCTACCACGCTGGCCTAGTGCGGATTGGGAGACTTCACACACCTTCGAAATTCCCATGGAGAACTTCTCAGATGTGCAGGTCTCACTTAGAAAAGTCAGAGATGTGTGCCCTTGGGATTTGAACCTGCGGACATTCGTCTTGGCAATCCGTTCTACACCCAACTAGGCTATTGCCACTTCGAAACGAAATTCCCGTAAACAAAATAACATTTATTAAAATGTGTCAAGTTCTCTAGTCTACGTATACAGCTGGTGTAAAGCGGATTAGGTGGCACCCACGCTTGCCGGACGCCCACTCGTCCTGCGACACGGCGCCGCGACCCTGCAAAACTCTTCTATCCAACAATGGAGGTATTTTCTCTTTGGACATTGAAGTATTTGTTTTCGTTATATAAATTGGGAATTCCTGGAAGTATTGTTTACGCATGTTTCCGTGTTAAAAAATACAAGTGTTTATGAGGAAAAATAATGTTAATCGGATCGTTATTATTTACGATATTTTCCTTCACCGTTAAAGCCAGCTATAATCGATAAATAATACACACGTTTTTAAAAAGTCAAAGACGGGTTCCTCGGGTTTTGAACCTACGGACCATCATATTGGCAGTTCGTTCTATTCCTTACTAGGCTGTAATGCAATTACCAGGCTATCGATTGTAACGTAAACATAGAAACTACATTTAGAGTCGTTGAATAACATTTAGGTGTTCGCTTGCCATTTTTATTTTCCCTTTTGGCAAAAATTACGCTGCCTTCAAAAACCACTACAAAATATTTAACATTATCTATATCTTGGTTACCAATTTCGAATCGGTTAAAAATAACTGAATTTCAAATTTTCAAAAAGCCACCATTTTCGAATATTTTCTTATATTATATTAAAATGTTGAGTGTCAATTTCCCTTTACATGAAAATAACCAAATAACAAAATCTGTCTAACGCTCATTAAAGTCAAGTGACCCAACTCAATGCAGCTTTAGATAGAAATAGTTTTTTTCTGACAGTTCCCACATTGTATTCGTCTGAACACTGAAAGCTTTCACAATGAAGTCGCACGTGGAAGCCAATTCCTCTCGAATCGTACCGTTGAAGAACGCCATCCGATGGCAAATGAAATCCATCTTAGGGATGTGGTGTAATGGAATTTCACTGAGTATTACTGCATACTATTCCAATGTGATCTAATGTCTATTGTCATAATGTTGTAGGTTAATAAGTTGAACGACTTTTTACGCCACATGGCAGGTGGGCGATCGCTTAAGGCGCATTCTGTGGGCGCAGGAAGTGTGGAGCAGTCTGCAGATATCGATGCGGCCTGCTTGCATCACTGCTAGGGTTGCCAAACAAGAGAAAAGTGATGATGTTTCGGTTTGTGATTTCTATGCAAGGGCTTCTTTATAAACGTATGTTATATCATGCGTATATTTATGTCCCGCGTATATAAGACAATGAAATATGTAACATATTAGTCAAGGGAATATTGGCTTGCACTGTAGGTAATAATTATTATGCTTGTAATATTTTTACTATTTTCTATAATATGAAATAATATCCACCATCACCAGCTCACACAAACCGTATTTTTTTTTAATTTATTTTGAAGAAAGCTTATCGACTAATAAACAAAGTAAATATACAGTATCTATAATAATAAATATTACTACTCACTGTTTTTAGGTTAGAAATAAAAATACTTGACAAAAACATCTCATTGTCACACTTGATCTTTATTTCTTACATAAACTAATAAACTTATTTAGTGGCAACCCTGTCGTGGGCCGGTGACGTCACGTGGCATGAATGGGCGCGCCTACGCCCCACTGGCCCACTGCCGCGCTCTAAATGTGGCGACACCCCGCCGTGTTCCAGCCGCAGTTCATGCAAAATGCGTTTATTATTAGTATGAGAATATTTTCCCGCACATTTCATAATAGAATTGATGAATCAGTTCCTGAAATATTTCTTTATATTAGTGACGGTTCGTGCCAGCCGACGGCGTTACAACTGCCCATATACTGTGGTAACATTGTACAAACTTTAAATAACAAAGCATTGCATGGTACACAACTGCGTTCGCTTTCAAATACATGTTACGCAGAGTTGAAAATTAAACATTTTTTTAAGAATATTAAAAATAAACTTGACGTATCTATTTTTATACAATTTGTATGCAATATTGTTTATCCACTACGATAAAGTTCGCAGAACTAGAATAGTACATGACACACAAGCAATTCGCGCCGCTTTGAAGTATTTCAGAGATTTCATTAGCTGGGGAGAAATGTTACACTCGCCAATCGACATAATTATGCCGGCCTATTTGAAACCGGATATACGCAGAGTGATACCGGGACGCGACATATTTACATCGGCCACTATGGCGGTCTGTAGATCTTCTGTACAGCGATCTCTGTCGATTCTACCAGAAATATTAGCAATAAAAAAACCCGCGCATCTCGCGCTTGATTCGTAATATAATACGTATGTATACCGACGATAAGGTCGGCCTTGGTTGATTTCGCTTATCTGCAAACTTTAACACTAATATTACACAGCGGGGTACCGCATACCGATCTGTATGGTACAAAGTATATAGATTATTTTCAATTAATTTATATTTTGTACCATTATATTTTACTTGTTAACTACGGAGGTAATGTAGCAAATGTCCTGATTAGTGTAAAGTAGGTCAAATATGTCGTATAGGAGGCTTGGTAAGTACCAGAGCTAAGAATTATGTTTCAGTCTGAGAGACATTTTAGCAGTATGATTACTTGACATTATGAGGTAGGTGTAAGATCTAGTTTTGGGCTGACGAAGCTCTTGCAGTACATTGCAAACTAAAGTTCGGGTGGTATAACTGTAAAGGTCGTCATGAGACGTACCATCAGGTTAGCGGCTTGCTTGTATGACGAGCGTGCAGCTCGCTTAATGGTAAGCGATACGACCGCCCATAAACAGTAGAAACACCATCCAACACCTTGAATTACAAAGTATTGTTTGGTATTCCACTACACTCGCCGTCCTGAGACATGAGATGTTAAGTCTTATTATGTCCAGTACCTAGTTGCCTGGCTACAATGTTCTTCAAACCGGAACACAGTGACTACACACTGCTGCTTGGCGGCAGAAAATATTTGAACTAACACTGCAAACATATTCCTTACCTTGTGTATTTATGAATCAATCGCTTCAAGCAATGAAACATATCGGTCAATGCTTCTGTTTACGTCAATCAATAATGACTCGATACTTAACCAGGACGGCTTGATGAATGATTCAGAATGTATTGTTTGCCGTTTCCTAACATATAAAAACTGACAAGTTGAACATATGGCGTGTGAATATCGTATAAAAATAAGCCATATTATATCGTTATTTGTTTTTTAAATGCCGTCAAAGACTACAAGAAAAAAGCTGAACATCACTTTGCCTTAAATTTTGTTTGAGAGTGCACTAGTCAATTACTTTTTAGTGAATAGGTAAAGAACGATTAAAACCCTTTTGGGACACGAATAAGTTTCGTCAAAAAACTCCCTATTTTTTTTATTGCACTTGAACGTCGAGACGAGCATGCCGCTCGCTTAATGGTAAGCGATACGACCGCCAATAATCAGTAGCAACACAGTACAGATCTTTGAATTACAAAATACTGCGTGACTCCACAGCGCTCATCACCCTGAGACGAAAGATATTAAGTCCCATAGCTTAGTGATTACGCTGGCTATAATGGCTTTCAAATCGGAACATAACAGGGCATTTACACTGCTTTCTGACGGTAGAAATAAACATTGCGGTAGTAAGTACTCAGACAGTTCTTCGCATATGAGAGATTTATCATTAGCAAACTATTCGATTTTTTTTCAATATTCATTCATACTAATCGATCAAAATCCTTTTTAGTAATTTACTAATATATTTCCAGTATCCTTTTTTTTTATGGTTTCGCGGAGAAAGTGCCTTATTACTACCGTCCAGCCTTCGTGGGGGGCGACTGAGCGGTTATGCTGGGGTAACCGTGCCTTACGGCCCGGTGTTGAGCCGCCCGGATTTGATGGTTACCTTCGGGCGACCGCCGGGCCGAGTCCCTAGCCCTATATACAACTTAACCTATGCACGGCCTACCAGCTAAAACTCCGCGGTGGCCCTCTTCGGCGCATTAGGGACGGCTGCGGGCTTCCTCTGACCTTGAAGTGTCTAGCCTGCGACCGCAGCCGCCCCTGCGCGGCGCCGCCTTGCGGCCCGTCTCCTATGGGGGGGGGGGGGTCTCAGAAGCCCCCGCGCCCCGAAGGACGCCCTCAGCGTCTACGGCAGCGTGAGGCCAACTACACACTGCCGTCCATCCCGGGGGTCAACCGAAAAATGTGCAAAGGATGCACAGAAATGCACTAGGGCGGACAGCCCCCTGCTGCCCGCCGACGACCCCCTTCGTGGCCCCTACTAGTCACCTCTTACGACAGGCAGGGGATACCGTGGTGGAATTCTCCAAACGCTCCCATTCCACAGGGCGGGATATTTCCAGTATCCTGGTAATATTTATTGTATATAAGTATGAAAAATCTCCTAACACCACGATCCCTTTTCTAAATTAAAAACATAATCCGCTATCCTCTACCGCTCATAACTTAACAACATAACGGTACACATAGCAACAAATAACGTATAATAACACGTTAATAACGTAACGCGATAACGTGTATAGTGTCTCTGTCTGCATTATTTGCATCAACCGGTCCCGACTTAACATCATGAATAAAGATCATCTCTACAGCTTATTATTATCCACTTACATAATCAAATTTTCGGTCAGATTTTTTTTTGTTTTGAATGACGAGACGAGCTTGCCGTTTCGCCTGATGGTAAGCGATACGACCGCCCATAAACAGTAGAAACGCCATCTTTAGTATTCCAAAGCGCTCGCAATTTTGAGACATGAGATTCATTATATTCCTAACTAATACTAAAGATAAAGTTTATGTATTATATAATTTGGTAGCCATACAAGACAGTTAGGTTGGTTGCTGATTAAGAAATAAAAAGTTACAGTAAATTTTGTTGTTAAAACAGCTTGTTTATAATTGTGCAGCTTTTCCCTGCAACTCCGCCCTCGTGCATTTTTTTCCGGGATGAAATTCCCGCTTTATTGTTTTACAAGATAAAAAGTAGCATTCTGGTGTAATGTATTTTTCTATTAGTAAATAAATTTTAGAATTCAGTTCAGTATTTCCAGAGATTATCCCTTCAAAATAACAACCAACTTTTCCTGTTTAGTAAAGATTTATGACAATGATATTTTATAACGTATTCAATAAACAACTGTCTGAATAAATAGTTCTAGGAAGAAAATATGTTTGCCGACCTCCATAAAGTCAATCACATCCTTATCTTTACACTTTAACTATCAATGTAAGGGTAATTTTTTTTTGCAATGATTGCGGACTTTGAAATCCGAAGTACTCCGCAGCACTTCACTGCGCTCGTCACCTTGTGACATGAGATGTTATGTCTCATAATAGCCAGTAATTATAGTGGATACAATGTCCTTCAAACCGGAACACAACAGTTCAAGCTTACTGTTGCTTAAACTTTTCAATGGCTCCCAACATTTTGCTAGTGGTAGTATTTTATATCCGCCCGTATAGCGACCAACGTACTCAAGGTAAACCCGCCATAGTGGTCCACGTAAGTGTGTCGCCTTCTAGGATCACATGTGTATATTCGGTTCTAACAGGCCGGCATAATTGTGTCGACTGCCGACGTGTAATCATCTCTCGTCAGTAGAAATCTATTAGAACCCACTCCACTTACCATAAGGTCCAGTGGGGTCACATTGGCTTGCTCGTATAAAAGATTGGCCGTAAATCGAATAGCATGATTTTACACAGGACTAGTTTTAATGAATATTATTCTTTGGTAAATATAAAAAAAAAATCAATTATGAAAAAACATAGTAGAAAATTGTTCTTATTGTTTACCAAAATAATAATGTTATTAAAACTGGTCCACTGTAGTCATACTTTTGATTAAGATCTAATGCTGAGAGCCATCTTGTTATATATACGTAGTCATCACGTGATCTAGACGTCTAGATCCGTTCACGTGTGAACACTTTCGTAAAACTAGTTTTGGAATATTCGAGACGTCGGGTCAAAGTGAATGCCATTTGCGTTCCAATGTTTGTACAATAATACACGTGAATTAGTCTAGCGATTAAAGATTACAGGTTTTTTGTAATTCACGCCACACCCACTGTGCGACGTCGGACAAGTTTATTGCATTGCTTGGAATTAATTGTGTGAAGCATATAATAATTTGGACGGAATTGCACAGTTAATCAGTTATTTTTATTACTCAATTACATTGGCAATAAAGTTTTTTAAATAATCTCACTATAGTATCTTCGCTGCGGGAAGGACTCTGCCTGTGCCCTGTGGTTCACAGGCGTCTAGAGAATTCCGACATGGTATCCCCTGCTTGTCGTAAAAGGCAACTTATTCGCAAGGAAGTGGGGGGGCTGCTCGCCTCGACATAGGGCTGTATCCAGCAGTGGTTTATAATACATAACTAATATTATAAGTATATTTAAAATGTCCATATTTATATAAGTAATTTTAATAGTTGTTTAGAAATAATAAAAAATATTCTTATGCTTTGTTTTGACGTATCATAAGTGCAACCTTGTGCGCCTACGTGATAAATAAAGTATTTTAGATTTATTTTTTTATTGGTGGAGAATTTTTATAATCATGTGACGAAGTAACTCGATCGCTGTACTCTTAAAAAATCTAACCGCCTAAAACTGCCATTTTTTTCGTTTCACCATTGACTGCCTAATACTGTGATAAGGTTTGATAAGGATGGTGTCGATAACCGTGTGTGGTTATCGGATATAGACCTCGTGTAGGCAAACGGAACGTTGCGACTTTTGGGCTCATACCCGCCTTTTTTAACATGCTTGATTTTTTTGCTAGTTTATATTCCTTATTTGAAAAGTAGGCAGGGTTTGATTTACAGATCAGGCATGCAAAATTAGACTTACGATATTGGGTACCACAACTACATTCAAAATAATGTTGGCGCACAGAAAATCTGACCAAAGTTATTGTTTGCTGTTACGTTCCTAATGGTTGCTGACAGACTGTGGCCTAAAGTCCTACCGTCTCTAATATTGAGATTTACCGTGGTACATTACTCCCAAATCTGTTTAAGGATGGTCGTTTTCAGTTAACTTTATATATTACACATTTGTTTAGCTGTATAAGAATTATATAATAATATCAGCCCTGTATTATATACTCTCCCACTGCTAGGCACGGGCCTCCTCTACTGCTGAGAAGGATTAGACCTTAGTCCACTACGTTGGCTTAGATTGGTAGACTTCACCCACCCTTAAAGTTCCTCTAAAGAACTTCTCAGTTATGCAGATTCCCTCACAATGTATTCCTTCATCGTTAAAGCAAGCGATAATTCACAAAGAATACACGTTTACTTGTGCTTTATAAAATCACTATCTGGACAATGGTTGCTATCCAACCAGTCACTATGTACTTATGGTGCCTAGGTGTCGCCAAAGCGAGTTGATCGTTATTTCTTATCAGAGCATGATGTTTACTTGACGCGTATCTGATGGAATTCAGGCTGGGTCATGGTTCCACGTTAAATTCCGGCGTCCGGAGTTCGAAGTACATTTTTTATAGGAAAACGGCCAACTTCATTGCACAATGATTTTTTAAGTTTACGCGAATGTTAGACATTGATTTTTTTTTTCGGATTATATTGCGGTTATATGTATTATTATTTTTTCCGATTCGAAGACTTTCCAGCCTTCGTAGTCCCGAGGGGACAGAGAGCTTGGTCATCGAAAAAGTCAGTTACAATATCTACCTACATTTTACAATTATATTTACAGGTTCGCTGCATCTATGAAATAGTGCTGATAATCTTTTTTAAACCTCGGAGAAATGTGATGGATTTTTTTACCCTGTTAGGAGAACCAAACTCGAATCCACTGATCTCTTGCCTGATGGCGCACCTCTGCTAAGTATAAGATATTCATATTAATATTCCAAGTTAACAAAATACAATGAACACTGTTTAAAATTATATGATTAAGGTAAGACCTTAATCTAGCTAACCTACAATAAACCAATTTACAATCAACTCTAAATACCTTTAAATCGCGTGCTATCAGGGGTCTTACTCAAATAGACGACACGACCAAATAGTTCTGAGCTATATGTCAGAGCCAATTATGAATTAACATAGGTCAGCAAGACTGGTAGACAAAATTAGGTCCTGCCGCAATAGGTCAGTATGCTACCTTCAAAAGGTGTATAATTGAGCGCGATTAGATCATAGTACAGAGAACAGTGTTGCTCATATTTTATGTTAGTAATATTTAAAACTGGTCTATTAGTTATCATATCTTTCCGAAGATCTTTAACTGAATACACCCATTTACTACTGTTATTAGAACGGGTAAATTATTTCTTGAAGATTAATGTTTAGACTGTAAATGTACCATAGATATAGGAAATGGATAGATAAGTTTTAATGGTAGACCTATCGCTGACTATTACGAGGTCTTATCTTAATTTTTACTTGTATTGCAAAAAAAAATTTTTTTTCGCTGGTGCAAATAAGTCGCAAGAGGTCGCTGGATGCTGGAAATCTTTGGCGGAGGACTATGTTCAGCAGTGTGTGTGTGCTAATGATGATGATGATGACAAATTAGAAAAGACAAAGAACATTGGAATTTTTCACTGAAAAAGACTGAATCACGTGATGTCTATAATTCATTTTTTTACATCGTTATTAAAATAAACAAGGACGGAATCAGTGACTGTTGTTAACTGATTGAAGTAACATCACCTCGTTATCCAAAAATTAATAGGTTAACGCCTGCCAGTGATAACGATAATTATGTTTAAACTTATCATGCTATTTTTTACACTGTTGCTACTTGCCTAAAATGCATTGCGTATTTGCAACAATGTCATTAATGTTCATACTAGTGTGTATGCGTGAGTAATTTTGTCTGTGTTTTTATTGTAAAACTAGTTGACCCGATAGACGTTGTCCCGTCTTAACTATGAATTTGCAGCGCGCATTCTGTCAATCGCTGAAATTAACTTTTCTTAAATTTTCTAACGTTCCGCTCAACTTCCTTTTTTTTTCTTTCATAAGATCCTTCTCCTGACAATAACAAACACAATAAAAAAAATATTTTGAAATCGATTCAGCCGTTCACGCGTGATGGCGTGATCAAGGGAAATAGGGATTCATTTTTATATATACAGATTGCTGAACTGATATAGATAGTATATCTTAGTTATATGGTATTTATATCCCGAAAGAAATTGTTCTAAGTCTGTACTGGACAATTGAATTGATTGATATGGACAAATGTAGGAAGTCGGATTTGAATGAAGAAATATATATATATTCAGTAAAGGCAGAGGCGCAATTAATGCACCCAATTTCAATTCGTAGTCACGGTGAAATGCTTTAAAACCAACGAGCCTGACAGTATACGCTAAATAAAATAGAGTTCTACTTTAAATGGTTATTAAACTATTAATGAGATGGAACTACGTCATTATAAATCTATACATATTATAATACAAAGTCACCTTTTCTGTCTGTCTGTATGTTATCGATTTTCTCAAAATATATTGAACGGATTTTTATTAAATTTGGTATGGAGATAGTTTAAGACCCTAGAAAGGTTATAGGCTACTTTCCATTCCAGGAAAATATATAGACGGGACTTTTATCCGGAAAACAGCTTCACACGGGTGAAGCCACGAGCAAAAAATTGTAATCAAATAAAAAATTATATTTACTTTTGTTGCTACGTCAAATAACAGAAGATCAACGCAATTTGCCCAGGGATCAACCGATAGTCGGACAGGTTAAGTGGCACACGCAAAAAATATTACAAACAATAAACTGATATAAATGCAAATATATCTATTTGTTTCCTCATATTGGCTTTATAACTTATTATATAAATTATTATTTAAGTAATATTACTTATTTTCTTGGAAACCCTTTTTAAAGATTTTGTATTCGGACAAGCGCTGCATTCATTCATGTTGCATCGATAGCGTACGTTCTACCACAGAGTAGATACATAGTTCTACTGCGCACGGCACGACTACCGCTTTATGTACAGGACCATAAGTTAGTTTTATTTTTTATTAGACTGTTCGCGACTGCGCCGGCGTGAAGAAGTTTTCCAGGATAAGTCCCGCTATATATTTTAACGGGATAGAAAGTAGCCCATATTTCACCTCGGGTCTTAAACTATCTCCATACCAAATTTCATCGAAATCCGTTGGGTAGTTTTGAGTTCATCGCGTTCAGAAACTAGTTTCATTTCGATTTCAATTAATTCTTCATAATACTATGTTGTATTCTTTTATTGGTTTGTCTATTACGTTGTTTTGGATTCCTGTATTGGTAGTATTCAGCGACAATTTTAAAACTTGGAAAAACTACCCGGGTTTACCAATAGCCTACTATCCATCGTTATGTTGTCTGACTTTATAATTTAGTTATAAAGTCCAATATTATAACATCAAAATAATTGTAATGGCTTGTAAGTGAATTTGGCTCCCTACGTGACAGTTAATGATTTTTATTCTATTTTATACCGAATTTGAAAATTCCCTAAACATTATGTTGAGGTAATTTTATTCCTAGAAAGGTTATTCACGAACGAACTTACAAGAGAAACTTAGTAAAATAGGGATAAAATAGGCTACAAGGAAAATCGCAAACACGACAATCGCTGACACAGAACGTCTGCGGAGCTCTGGGCAAACATAAAGAAAAAGAAACTGCCAATATTTCCCCGGCAAATGATACCCATACGTATTAATCCAAAGAATATACTTATTGTATTTACTTTGGGACGAATGTCGGTGCGGTGGACATTTTTGATTGTATATTACTATGACTATTTTTGGATTGAACCCAAATTTTTCTAATGACAGTTAATACGGACGAATTTGCAACTTTGACATTATCATCTTTACATAAAGTCTCCTGCTGGACATAGGTTCGTATAATTTACAGACGGGCCTGTCAAAAGCGGCTTGAATCTAGCAAGTTCCTGCAACCTTTATCAATTCGTCTGTCCGCCTTGCAGGTGGACGTCTAACCCTGCGCTTGCCCTGTGGTCACTCGAGAACCTTTTGCCCCACCTGCCATCAGCTCTGTATCAGTCCGTTGAAGACTAATTAGCTCTAAATATATTATATATATTTATTCAACAATAATGTAACCGTAATCTCACCCTCAGTGATAGTGGTAGGGCCCACCAAATCTTCATTGGGACTGCCGTGGTTGCTAAGCCGGGGGATCGCTTGTACACCGTTAGCAGGGTAACCCCGGTGACAACCGCGGCAGTTTACAAAAAACCGTTATCCTGTCTGAATGACGATTTTAGCAATCAGCTCACCTGATGGTAAGCGACACAACCGCCCATGATACGTAGTTCTAAATACGCTTATAATGCTTTCAACATAATTTGACACGATGATTTCATAATCGTTCCATAGCTCGATTTGTGTAATCATGATGACTGTCAAATCAGTATCATTATTAGATATGGTATTACACCGATATACCTGTATTCCTGAGGGCGTAGTTAGTTGATAACTGCTACATTTCGTTCAGGTAATCTCTTGCTATATCCGGCACAATTCCAATCTAGATTGTATACATGAAAAGTCCTGACTCACTTATTTACTCCTGGACTACACTACACTTATTTAAACGTGAAAATTTTGCAGTGTTTTCGTTTATAGCCTCTTCGTAATCCGAATTCGAATTAAGAATGATCAACGAAAAAACAATTTTTAAGGATGCTTTTGGTTACAATGGTCCTTGAAAGACTGTATATACAATATGAGGCTAAGGCAATTCCAGTGGCTATTGAAGGTGAGCTCTCGGTTGCTCATGTGCCGCAGAGTATCAATGCACGGTTTCGGCTAATAGGACGCCACTCGCTACTAACATTAATATATTCCAACTTCCCTGGGAAAATACGGAGTTCAGTAGGGATTTTTCCGTGAAAACTATCGACGATGTAGACCAAATATAGCGTTAGTAAAGGCGACAAATTTCGTGATTCAGAATCGTCAAACAATAACTTATCAGCAACAGGCCGACACCATTATTTATTTCGCACATCTCACGCACCGATTTCAATTTATTTAACCTTAGATTATGAATATTCAAATGGAGCTGCCACAGGCATTATTCTGGTCCCTTTCATACGTCTTCCGTGGCGTCCCTGTTACATACATTTCATACACCTTTAGGTCTATTTGCATAATCGTCACATTAACTCGGTCTTTATGTGATTTATTGGTGATATTCTTGAATATTCATATGCCATGGCGCCTTAACTGGGCCGTGTCAAATTTATATTTAGATGTTTCAAGATCCCTTTGTTAGTCAATCTGGTGGCCACTTATCCCAGCTTCGCAATAAATCATTCTGACCATTGACAGATGGTCAATGACTCAATGACTCACATACGGTTTATCACATACCCAATGTATGACGTATTAAATCAATCATATATCAAACGCTTGTATGGTCATTGCGAAGTCGACGCGTTTCAATAGATCCTGAGCTTTTGCTTATGGCTCTATGAATTGCACAATTTGATGAAATTTTAAATTATATCAAAGGAAGTGGTGGGTGGATATAAGTACAATATTATATTTTTTACGGCGTAAAACTTTTACCCAAGAAGCCTCAATGCTTGTATTAAAGGTCGGCAAAGCCTTTCCATTTCTCTGGCATTCAACTTTTACTTTATAAGGGTACGTTCCGTAGCTTTATCTATACTGAATATTGCAAAACAAACGATATTAATCTAATGATATTTGTTCCAGGTCTACAAAGGTTTGGACATAGTCACCGCTAAAGCCACGCCCCAGGAACGAGAGAAGGCGCCACACCATCTCCTGGACATCTTGGAACCGCACCAGATGTTCACCGTGGTCGACTTTCGCAACAGAGCTTTGAAGATTGTATCCTTTTGACTCTCGAAATGCTTGATACTCTTGCATCAATTTGCCCTCATTTAATAACACAGTGAATAAAACGTGAATAAAAATAATTTATATAACTACCTAATTATTCTGTAACTGAGTGAAACATAATGTTTTGTCAAAAGTATTTTTCGAGAAAATCGTAGCTCAGTCTGCAATATAAACTTACTCCGGCTGCTAATCCAAATCTTTGTTGATGCGCATGGTTTCTGAATCTTTGACAATCTAGCTATTGGCATAAATTATTAAAGATACTCAGGAGACCTCGAATCTTTCCTTACCGATAATGCCTATCACGGCAGTATTCCATAAGACAAGCCATCCATAAGTGATAAGCCCATTCATGCTGCAGACAAATCTGGTTACATTGAACGCCTAATATGTCACTTGTGCGTACACCATCCATTATCATGTCATTCGTTGTAGTACATCAGTCACATGATTGCGTCGGCAATTGTTGACGCGTGACCGCATTCCTGATGTTTAGCATTAGAAATTTTTTATATCGACCTTTATATTAATGTTTTAAGAGAAGACTGTTTGATATATCATTTGTAAGAGTCTTCTTAAGTGTCCTTGATTTAATAATAACGCGTGAATAATAAGTTAATTAAAATACCAACCGTATCACCAAACAGAAAGGTAGGAGATAACTAGTGTAGATACCTTTCTAAAATCGTAAACGCTAGTACAAAACAGAAAGATTGTATGACATATAACGTTAGATTATTTGATAGGATATGCCATTCTCATACATAATCTTAGCATTTATCATTGCAGAGGCGTTTGGTTACGCACCCTGCTATAATTTGAACGGGCTGTAGTAGATATTGCCATGGGTTTTATATAGTTTTATTTTCTGACGTCCACGCTCGTCCTAGGTTGAGCTCTATATAAGCGCCCAGTAGTCCCTAAGGATGGGTGGTTGTAGTAAAACTGGACTTTGTCCGCTAAACCAAAAAAAGTACACCTACAATTTCGTTCACCTAATATTTCGGGGCCAAATCAAGTCTCGAGGTAGTTTTGTGGTTGCGGAAAAAATTTATAAAATTTTCAACTCATCAAACGCAGGATCTCAGTTTATAAGTCTCAACAGTCCAGCACCGTCAGAATTTAGTGGAATTGAATACATATATACATTTAAATACACGCACATATATTACATAAACACAATATACATATTAAATACATGCGTAAATTATATGTGCGGCTCAAAATTGCGGCTGACACATATAATTTCGGCTCACTAAAGCCAATTGTTTAAATATTTGATTAAAAAATGTATTTCTATGATTTAATGTATGCGTTAAGAACAATGTACGTTTAATTCGTCGCCAGTTGGCAGAATAATGACGTGTTGTACAAATATTGGTGATATTTTGAAATATATGGAACAAATGAATTGATGAGGAGGCACCCATGTAAACCTATCGGTTTAGTAAATGAAAAATTAAGCATTTGTTCTCGATTGAAAAAAAACATAATAGATACATCTGTACACACATTAATTAAGGCTTGTAGTTCAGTCGGTGACTGGCAAGCGGTGGATGTAAAAATAATATCAAGTATTGAAGTCACTAGGCTAAGAAAAGTTTTCATAGTAACAAAAAAATGATACATACAGTCAAACATAGAACCTCCTGCTTTTAGGAAGTTGGTTAAAAACTATTATCTTTGTATCTTGGAAAAGCTTTTGTCTTCTGGGCGACAATTTACAAAAATCTCTTGTTAAAAATCCAAAATTAAATTTACTCAATTTTAACAAAAGAAATACCAGTTTTTTTTATTGGAATGGCACAATAATTCGGACAGTCAAAGAGTATTATTTACAGGAAAATACTGGCCGTTTTTGTACGAACGAGTGAATGTGTGAAAGATTTGCGCAGAAAAGTCCGGCTTAAATTCAAATTGCCGTAGATGCTTGGAGTAATTACCTTGATGCACCGACGTTGCGCGTCTGAAAGGGTCCCTTTTCAATGTTGTTACTTTACTCTTAATTACTCGTGTAGAAGTTTAACATTGACTTGTGCTTTAACTTTGTGAAGTTTAACGGCTATTTGCATACAATCTTCTCAGTTCCAACCCCTATTGCTTTTATATATGGATTTTCGTTCAACAGTAGCTTATGTCTTATGAGGTATTGACTGCGAAATTTCAAATTTGTACAAATACATATTTTGTAGCCTAAATTGGTATTTTGCAAGTATTAAAATGAAATATTTTATTTGAACCTGTACATTGTTATACATTATTTAGATTTCGTCAATATTAACTCTACCACCAGCTCGTAAAGCAGTTCTTATCAGGGAAGAACGGGCAAAAAACTCTGGTGATGCTCTTTTCAAAATCATTTTAAGATATAGTAAATTAAATTTCCATACATGTACGCAACCCTTTCGGGAATCATGAAATAATAAAACCTGAAATTCTCTATCATTAAATTGATATTGCTAGAAGTACATCTGAATTAGTAAATAGCTGACGGACATGTTAATCAAATAAATGTAACCAGTGGCCGGTAATTTGGACATGTAGTTGAAAGGTTTGTTGCCAAAAGGCTATGGATAATCCTCTTAGTGGCAGCCTGTCTAGACGATCACCAAAATAATGTAAAACCAATAGTAGGAACGCATGTCTATGTGAAATGACTAAATACACGTAAACCACTGTTGATTGACTTTTAGAGGTTTAATGTATCTTAAGTTCACACGAATGTTAGATATTAGATTTAAACTATTTTTCGGATTTTTTTTCGAAGACTTTGTAGCCTTCGTGGTCCCCCCAGTGACAAAAAATACTTTAATTTTAGAGGTTTATTCTTAAGGCCTATTTCTTAATCAATTTTAAAGTAAATGTCATTCATCAGTCATCGTATTAGAGAACAGTGGCGAAAGTTCCATATAATCCGATTCCAGCCGGCTTCCTTTAATGTAGAACTAGCTTTTGCTCACGATAAAAGTTTTCCAGGATAAAAGTCTAGCTTTATATTTTCCCGGGATAGAAAGTAACCTATACTAACCTTCTCAAGGTCTTAAACTATCTCCATACCAAATTTCATAAAAATCCGTTCGTAAGATTTTGGGAAAATCGATAACATATAGATAGACGGAAAAGGGGACTTTGTTTTTTATGTATAGATTTCTATAGAATCTATTGATTTGCATACCGCATGTTAGCATATTATTAGTACAAACATGTTGTATTGGGCTCCCTCTCGGGAAATTTCACCTTTCACCACTGTTAGATGATGCAGATAGTATTAAAGTGATTATCATACATTTGATGACTTCGATATTTTATTTAACACCACACTAAGAAGCTCATGGAAAATCCATACTTTTCCGGGTATACACTTTCCGAGAACGTCATACCCACGTTTTATTTATAATTAAAAGTGAACACTGCCCTAGACGCAACGGTGTTAAGAAAAATGAAAGCTTAGACTTCGCTTAATAGATTTTCCAGATAAATTAGAGCAAAAAGGTTTATAGAAAATGTCTATCTTAGAGTGGAAAATGGAATGATCATAACATAGTTTTAAAAGCTACCAACTTCGTTTTGAACTTCTGTTTATTTATCATTTGAAGAATTTGTCTTAACCTTTCCTCTATTTATTTTATGTGTATTTAGGTAATAGTTTCTTCAACAAATTTTAACTTCAGCTTTTCAGTTATTGTTTATTTTACAATTATTAATATGATAAAACAAATATACCATTGTCAAATACTATACGTAATTAATTTAACTGCAAAATGTAAACAACCAAAATGCTTTTCTTAACTCCTAACACAGATAGAAGATTTGATAGACCAAGGCAAAATTCCATTAATAGTTGGCGGTACTAACTATTACATAGAATCTGTAGTATATAATATACTAGTTGAAGAAATGAATGATTATGATTCCCTTTTATGGGACCAAAGTAGACGTAAACGGGATTACCCTGATTCAGAGCACAATCAGGAAGTCGAAGCGAAAAGAACCCAAACAGATGGGAATAAAGATCAAATTCAAGCCACCACGTCAGATAAAAAAGAAACAGACGAACGTCCGAATGCAAATAAAAGTTTTACTATAGAACAAGGCCTTGAAACAAATGGAAAAATTGATATAATCACTAAGGAACAACTCCAAAAAGATGTTGATGTTGAGTATACATTTAACAACGAAGAGATTCACGCTAAATTGAAGGCAATCGATCCTGCGATGGCGGGAAGACTTCATCCGAATAACAGGCGAAAAGTTTTGAGGTAAGTGAAAATATTTTGTTTACTTACAATTACCGTATATTCTGCAGCGAACAAGCTATGACTACCATAGAATTTGTGCTAGGAAACTAAAACTTAAAACCATTTATAATTAATGTAAACCAAACGACGTGTTCGGGTGTACCGTATAAATAATGTATGATATATTTTAATTGAAATATCAAGTAGCGATACGAACAAATCACGTGTAATGTTTTCAACTCAAATGCCCAATCACATGGGCCACAAATCAAAATAAATAAATGTTATCAAAGTTCCCAATTTTATCACTGTACACATTATTTTCTATTGCTCTGTTAAGATATCTCGTCGGACCCAAGCGACCCCTGATATTTCCTGTTGCTAATCAGTTCGTTGCTCACTTCGTAATTCCATTAAATGTGATGTCATTATGTCATATAATTTTCATGCTGTTATAACTATTTTCGTGCGTGACGATTATTATTTAATCTTCGACTACGCATTTCGAGATTTTAGTGATAAAAAATTGCTACATTAGAGTTATCTTAATAAACTTTGAACTTATTGTTATTGCTAATTTAGACTTTGTTCCGAGAGGAAATGTTTAACGTATAGTAAAATGAGCGTTTACAAAAAATCGTATTTTATGGTTGTTTAATGTTTCTAGCTAACGCTTGTCATCTGAACGGAGTTTTAGTACAGGCGTGTGAATTAAGTATGTTACAACAACTTTGTGTGGTTATAACGTTTTGTTCTCATCAGAATATAGGCGATTCGAGGTTCGGAATTTGTTCAACTATTTTATGGTAGTATATGACGTGGATACGGAATAATTTTA
>NC_051129.1:14035166-14070980 GCF_014839805.1 Manduca sexta
CCATCATATTCAGCAATAAAATCATCATATTGATGATTCATTTGAAAATGGCCGTACTTGGAAGAAAATAATAATTTCTACGTATTTCGTGGATTTCCATCGTTTGTACCTCGTTTCTGATTGTACTATATTACAGAGGATTGTACCTCTGAGGGACGTATTCATCCATCATATTCAGCTATAAAATCATCACAATGATGATTATTTAAAATGGCCGTACTTGGAAGAAAATAATCATTTTCTACGTATTTCGTGGATTTCCATCGTTTGTACTCCCTTGTTTCGGATTGTATTATATTACAGAGGGATAGTACCTCTGAGTGACATATTCTTCCATGATATTCAGCAATAAAATCATCACATTAATTATTCATTTGAAAATGGCTGTAATTTAAAAAAAATAATCATTTTCTACGTATTTCGTGGATTTCCATCGTTTGTACTCCTCATTTCGGATTGTACTATGTTACAGAGTGATTGTACCTCTGAGTGACTTATTCTTCCATCATATTCAGCTATAAAATCATCACATTAATTATTTATTTGAAAATGGCTGTAATTTTAAACAAAATAATCATTTTCTACGTATTTCGTGGATTTCCATCGTTTGTACTCCCTCGTTTCGGATTGTACTATATTACAGAGGGATTGTACCTCTGAGGGACGTATTCATCCATGATATTGAGCTATAAAATCATCACATTAATTATTCATTTGAAAATGGCCGTACTTGGAAGAAAATAATAATTTTCTACGTATTTCGTGCATTTCCATCATTTGTACTTTGTTTCGGATTGTACTATGTTACAGAGGGATTGTACCTCTGAGGGACATATTCGTCCATCATATTCAGCTATAAAATCATCACAATGATTATTTTTTGAAAATGGCTGTACTTGGAAGAAAATAATCATTTTCTACGTATTTCGTGGATTTCCATCGTTTGTACCCTCGTTTCGGATTGTACTATGTTACAGACGGATTGTACTTCTGAGGAACGTATTCCTCCATCTTATGCAGCTATAAAATCATCACAATGATGATTTATTTGAAAATCGCCGTACTTGGAAGAAAATAATCATTTTCTACGTATTTCGCGGATTTCCATCGTTTGTACTCCCTTGTTTCGATTGTATTATATTACAGAGGGATAGTACCTCTGAGTGACATATTCTTCCATGATATTCAGCAATAAAATCATCATATTAATTATTCATTTGAAAATGGCCGTACTTGGAAGAAAATAATCATTTTCTACGTATTTCGTGGATTTCCATCGTTTGTACTCCCTTGTTTCGATTGTATTATATTACAGAGGGATAGTACCTCTGAGTGACCTATTCTTCCATGATATTCAGCTATAAAATCATCACATTAATTATTCATTTTAAAATGGCTGTAATTTTAATAAAATAATCATTTTCTACGTATTTCGTGGATTTCTATCGTTTGTACTCCCTCGTTTCGACTGTACTATATTACAGAGGGATTGTACCTCTGAGGGACGTATTCATCCATCACATTCAGCTATAAAATCATCACAATGATGATTTATTTAAAAATAGCCGTACTTGGAAGAAAATAATAATTTTCTACAAATTTCGTGCATTTCCGTCATTTGTACTCCCTCGTTTCGGATTGAACTATGTTAGAGAGGATTGTACCTCTGAGGGACGTATTCGTCCATCATATTCAGGTATAAAATCATCACAATGATGATTTTTAAAATGGCCGTACTTGGAAGAAAATAATCATTTTCTACGTATTTCGCGGATTTCCATCGTTTGTACTCCCTTGTTTCGGATTGTATTATATTACAGAGGGATTGTACCTCTGAGTGACATATTCTTCCATGATATTCAGCAATAAAATCATCATATTAATAATTCATTTGAAAATGGCTGTAATTTTAAAAAAATAATCATTTTCTACGTATTTCGCGGATTTCCATCGTTTGTACTCCTTTGTTTCGATTGTACCATGTTAGAGAGGGATTGTACCTCTGAGGGGCGTCTTCCGTCTTCAGTCGTCTTCTTTCAGCTATAAAATCATTAAAATGATGGTTGATTTTAAAATGCCGCGAGTTTATGTTACTACACAAGGCGGTGATTGACAAAACTCAGTACACCATATCTCTTGTCCCTATAAGGTACAAACAAAATAAAAACGGTACAATCCGGTACTGACCTAGTATAATTTTAAACTCACTTGCCAACTTCAAACAGGTCAAAAAACAATTTATATAGGTAATAAAGTTAATGAAAAGTATAGTAAACAAAGAAGCCAGCTCGGGCTGGCAGGAAAGAAGAAATAAAATGATGTATATATGTTATTTTAAATAAATAATAAGGGAGAAACGCGTCGTGATCCTCATCGGTGAGGACAATAAAAGCCCTAACCTAGCTAACCTACCAGCCTTCACTAGCTACCTAAGCGATAACTACCCGAAGAAGAAAGGCAGAAAGAAACTCCGGGCTTTATTTTTGTCATCAATTGTCCATTGAATCTTTTATAATATTATTTTTAAATATATATTTTTTTTAATAAGTCTTTTGTATACAAAGTCTGATTAATTATATAAGCTTATATACGCTCATCACCGTAAAAGTGCGGAGAAAATCCACCTAAAAGTATTTAACAACAACTAAAAATTAACGAAAAAAAAAACAATAATACTAAAACATTTATAAAAATTATGAAACAGTGTACAGCGTGCATACGCCTACATTTACAAACATAATTTTGTTGTTTTACATTTCATATTTTGACATAGATCATACATACATACATGCATAATATATATTATAGCATCACACCTTTATCCCTTTTAAGGGATAGACAGAAGTGTAACACCACAGCGCGATAGCTGTACTGTGATCGAAATATTATCAGTTGTGTTTTTGATTTAAGTTTGCTTGAATCTACTTCTTACATACATATGTATAGCATCACACCTTTTCCCTTTCAGGGTAGGCAAAGGTGTAACATTTCAGCGCGATAGTCGTATTGTAAGCGAAACATAACTACGCCATCGAGACAGTATATTTTAAATAGTACAAGTTTTGAAGGCCGTTTAATTATTTTTTATATTATTAAATTATTTTTATTTTCAAAACAGCTCGAGCAACATAATCCTTATTGTGGTAACTAATTAGCAACAAATTCCTACATTACGACTTATCAAATAAGTATAAGTTTCGTGAGTGTCCATGCTAGCTTGATATCAAGATAGCAGTGGTAGCTTTTTTTTCTAAACGGCTTGAGCAAAATTTTCGAAATAGTTTTAACTTATTAGCAAAAAATTAGCAACAAATTCCTACATTACGTCTGATCAAATAAGTATAAGTTTTCGTTAGGGTCCATGCTAGCTTGATATCAAGATAGCAGTGGGTTTTTTTTCTAAACGGCTTGAGCAACAAAAATCGAAATAGTGGTAACTAATTAGCAACAAATTAGCAACAAATTCTACATTACGTCTGATCAAATAAGTATAAGTTTCTGTGAGGGTCCATGCTAGCTTGATATCAAGATAGCAGTGGTAGCTTTTTTCTAAACGGCTTGAGCAAAAAATCGAAATAGTGGTAACTAATTAGCAACAAATTAGCAACAAATTCCTACATTACGTCTGATCATATAAGTATAAGTTTCGTTATGGTCCATGCTAGCTTGATATCAAGATAGCAGTGACCGGTTTTTTTCTAAACGGCTGGAGCAACAAAATCGAAATAGTGGTAACTAATTAGCAACAAATTAGCAACAAATTCCTACATTACGTCTGATCAAATAAGTATAAGTTTCGTGAGGGTCCATGCTAGCTTGATATCAAGATAGCAGTGGTAGCTTTTTTCTAAACGGCTTGAGCAAAAAAATCGAAATAGTGGTAACTAATGAGCAACAAATTAGCAACAAATTCCTACATTACGTCTGATCATATAAGTATAAGTTTCGTTATGGTCCATGCTAGCTTGATATCAAGATAGCAGTGACCGGTTTTTTTTCTAAACGGCTTGAGCAACAAAATCGAAATAGTGGTAACTAATTAGCAACAAATTAGCAACAAATTCCTACATTACGTCTGATCAAATAAGTATAAGTTTCGTGAGGGTCCATGCTAGCTTGATATCAAGATAGCAGTGGTAGCTTTTTTCTAAACGGCTTGAGCAAAAAATCGAAATAGTGGTAACTAATTAGCAACAAATTAGCAACAAATTCCTACATTACGTCTGATCAAATAAGTATAAGTTTCGTTAGGTCCATGCTAGCTTGATATCAAGATAGCAGTGGTAGCTTTTTTCTAAACGGCTTGAGCAAAAATCGAAATAGTGGTAACTAATTAGCAACAAATTAGCAACAAATTCCTACATTACGTCTGATCATAATAAGTATAAGTTTCTGTTAGGGTCCATGCTAGCTTGATATCAAGATAGCAGTGACCGGTTTTTTTTTCTAAACGGCTGGAGCAACAAAATCGAAATAGTGGTAACTAATTAGCAACAAATTAGCAACAAATTCCTACATTACGTCTGATCAAATAAGTATAAGTTTCGTGAGGGTCCATGCTAGCTTGATATCAAGATAGCAGTGGTAGTTTTTTTTCTAAACGGCTTTTGCAAAAAAATCGAAATTGTGGTTACTAATGAGCAACAAATTAGCAACAAATTCCTACATTACGTCTGATCATATAAGTATAAGTTTCGTTATGGTCCATGCTAGCTTGATATCATGATAGCAGTGACCGTTCTTTTTCAAACGGCTGGAGCAACAAAATCGAAATAGTGGTAACTAATTAGCAACAAATTAGCAACAAATTCCTACATTACGTCTGATCAAATAAGTATAAGTTTCGTGAGGGTCCATGCTAGCTTGATATCAAGATAGCAGTGGTAGCTGTTTTTCTAAACGGCTTGAGCAAAAATCGAAATAGTGGTAACTAATGAGCAACAAATTAGCAACAAATTCCTACATTACGTCTGATCATATAAGTATAAGTTTCGTTATGGTCCATGCTAGCTTGATATCATGATAGCAGTGACCGGTTTTTTCTAAACGGCTGGAGCAACAAAATCGAAATAGTGGTAACTAATTAGCAACAAATTAGCAACAAATTCTAAAATATATTCGGTTAAACTGCTAAGTTACTACTGCTACCTTGACAGAGCTTTGCGTATTTGCAAACAATGTCATTAATGTTCATAAATGAAAAAAAATTTATACCTGGTCTGTTTCTTTTATTGTAAAACTAGTTGACCCGATAGACGTTGTCCCGTCTTAACTATGAATTTGCAGCGCGCATTCTGTCAATCGCTGAAATTAACTTTTCTTAAATTTTCTAACGTTCCGCTCAACTTCCTTTTTTTTCTTTCTCATAAGATCCTTCTCCTGACAATAACAAACACAATAAAAAAAATATTTTGAAATCGATTCAGCCGTTCACGCGTGATGGCGTGATCAAGGGAAATAGGGATCTATTTTATATATACAGATTGCTGAACTGATATAGATAGTATATCTTAGTTATATGGTATTTATATCCCGAAAGAAATTGTTCTTAAGTCTGTACTGGACAATTGAATTGATTGATATGGACAAATGTAGGAAGTCGGATTTGAATGAAGAAATATATATATATTCAGTAAAAGGCAGAGGCGCAATTAATGCACCCAATTTCAATTCGTAGTCACGGTGAAATGCTTTAAAACCAACGAGCCTGATACAGTATACGCTAAATAAAAATAGAGTTCTAATTTAAATGGTTATTAAACTATTAATGAGATGGAACTACGTCATTATAAATCTATACATATTATAATACAAAAGTCCCCTTTTTCGTCTGTCTGTATGTTATCGATTTTCTCAAAATCTATTGAACGGATTATTAAATTTGGTATGGAGATAGTTTAAGACCCTAGAAAGGTTTAGGCTACTTTCCATTCCAGGAAAATATATAGACGGACTTTTTATCTGAAAACAGCTTCACACGGTAGCCACGAGCAAAAAATTGTAATCAAATAAAAAATTATATTTACTTTTGTTGCTACGTCAAATAACAGAAGATCAACGCAATTTGCCCAGGGATCAACCGATAGTCGGACAGGTTAAGTGGCACACGCAAAAAATATTACAAACAATAAACTGATATAAATGCAAATATATCTATTTGTTTCCTCATATTGGCTTTATAACTTATTATATAAATTACATTAAGTAATATTACTTATTTTCTTGGAAACCCTTTTAAAGATTTTGTATTCGGACAAGCGCTGCATTCATTCATGTTGCATCGATAGCGTACGTTCTACCACAGAGTAGATACATAGTTCTACTGCGCACGGCACGACTACCGCTTTATGTACAGGACCATAAGTTAGTTTTATTTTTTATTAGACTGTTCGCGACTGCGCCGGCGTGAAGAAGTTTTCCAGGATAAGTCCCGCTATATATTTTAACGGGATAGAAAGTAGCCCATATTTCACCTCGGGTCTTAAACTATCTCCATACCAAATTTCATCGAAATCCGTTGGGTAGTTTTGAGTTCATCGCGTTCAGAAACTAGTTTCATTTCGATTTCAATTAATTCTTCATAATACTATGTTGTATTCTTTTATTGGTTTGTCTATTACGTTGTTTTGGATTCCTGTATTGGTAGTATTCAGCGACAATTTTAAAACTTGGAAAAAACTACCCGGGTTTACCAATAGCCTACTATCCATCGTTATGTTGTCTGACTTTATAATTTAGTTATAAAGTCCAATATTATAACATCAAAATAATTGTAATGGCTTGTAAGTGAATTTGGCTCCCTACGTGACAGTTAATGATTTTTATTCTATTTTATACCGAATTTGAAAATTCCCTAAACATTATGTTGAGGTAATTTTATTCCTAGAAAGGTTATTCACGAACGAACTTACAAGAGAAACTTAGTAAAATAGTGATAAAATAGGCTACAAGGAAAATCGCAAACACGACAATCGCTGACACAGAACGTCTGCGGAGCTCTGGGCAAACATAAAGAAAAAGAAACTGCCAATATTTCCCCGGCAAATGATACCCATACGTATTAATCCAAAGAATATACTTATTGTATTTACTTTGGGACGAATGTCGGTGCGGTGGACATTTTTGATTGTATATTACTATGACTATTTTTGGATTGAACCCAAATTTTTCTAATGACAGTTAAAACGGACGAATTTGCAACTTTGACATTATCATCTTTACATAAAGTCTCCTGCTGGACATAGGTTCGTATAATTTACAGACGGGCCTGTCAAAAGCGGCTTGAATCTAGCAAGTTCCTGCAACCTTTATCAATTCGTCTGTCCGCCTTGCAGGTGGACGTCTAACCCTGCGCTTGCCCTGTGGTCACTCGAGAACCTTTTGCCCCACCTGCCATCAGCTCTGTATCAGTCCGTTGAAGACTAATTAGCTCTAAATATATTATATATATTTATTCAACAATAATGTAACCGTAATCTCACCCTCAGTGATAGTGGTAGGGCCCACCAAATCTTCATTGGGACTGCCGTGGTTGCTAAGCCGGGGGATCGCTTGTACACCGTTAGCAGGGTAACCCCGGTGACAACCGCGGCAGTTTACAAAAACCGTTATCCTGTCTGAATGACGATTTTAGCAATCAGCTCACCTGATGGTAAGCGACACAACCGCCCATGATACGTAGTTCTAAATACGCTTATAATGCTTTCAACATAATTTGACACGATGATTTCATAATCGTTCCATAGCTCGATTTGTGTAATCATGATGACTGTCAAATCAGTATCATTATTAGATATGGTATTACACCGATATACCTGTATTCCTGAGGGCGTAGTTAGTTGATAACTGCTACATTTCGTTCAGGTAATCTCTTGCTATATCCGGCACAATTCCAATCTAGATTGTATACATGAAAAGTCCTGACTCACTTATTTACTCCTGGACTACACTACACTTATTTAAACGTGAAAATTTTGCAGTGTTTTCGTTTATAGCCTCTTCGTAATCCGAATTCGAATTAAGAATGATCAACGAAAAAACAATTTTTAAGGATGCTTTTGGTTACAATGGTCCTTGAAAGACTGTATATACAATATGAGGCTAAGGCAATTCCAGTGGCTATTGAAGGTGAGCTCTCGGTTGCTCATGTGCCGCAGAGTATCAATGCACGGTTTCGGCTAATAGGACGCCACTCGCTACTAACATTAATATATTCCAACTTCCCTGGGAAAATACGGAGTTCAGTAGGGATTTTTCCGTGAAAACTATCGACGATGTAGACCAAATATAGCGTTAGTAAAGGCGACAAATTTCGTGATTCAGAATCGTCAAACAATAACTTATCAGCAACAGGCCGACACCATTATTTATTTCGCACATCTCACGCACCGATTTCAATTTATTTAACCTTAGATTATGAATATTCAAATGGAGCTGCCACAGGCATTATTCTGGTCCCTTTCATACGTCTTCCGTGGCGTCCCTGTTACATACATTTCATACACCTTTAGGTCTATTTGCATAATCGTCACATTAACTCGGTCTTTATGTGATTTATTGGTGATATTCTTGAATATTCATATGCCATGGCGCCTTAACTGGGCCGTGTCAAATTTATATTTAGATGTTTCAAGATCCCTTTGTTAGTCAATCTGGTGGCCACTTATCCCAGCTTCGCAATAAATCATTCTGACCATTGACAGATGGTCAATGACTCAATGACTCACATACGGTTTATCACATACCCAATGTATGACGTATTAAATCAATCATATATCAAACGCTTGTATGGTCATTGCGAAGTCGACGCGTTTCAATAGATCCTGAGCTTTTGCTTATGGCTCTATGAATTGCACAATTTGATGAAATTTTAAATTATATCAAAGGAAGTGGTGGGTGGATATAAGTACAATATTATATTTTTTACGGCGTAAAACTTTTACCCAAGAAGCCTCAATGCTTGTATTAAAGGTCGGCAAAGCCTTTCCATTTCTCTGGCATTCAACTTTTACTTTATAAGGGTACGTTCCGTAGCTTTATCTATACTGAATATTGCAAAACAAACGATATTAATCTAATGATATTTGTTCCAGGTCTACAAAGGTTTGGACATAGTCACCGCTAAAGCCACGCCCCAGGAACGAGAGAGGCGCCACACCATCTCCTGGACATCTTGGAACCGCACCAGATGTTCACCGTGGTCGACTTTCGCAACAGAGCTTTGAAGATTGTATCCTTTTGACTCTCGAAATGCTTGATACTCTTGCATCAATTTGCCCTCATTTAATAACACAGTGAATAAAACGTGAATAAAAATAATTTATATAACTACCTAATTATTCTGTAACTGAGTGAAACATAATGTTTTGTCAAAAGTATTTTCGAGAAAATCGTAGCTCAGTCTGCAATATAAACTTACTCCGGCTGCTAATCCAAATCTTTGTTGATGCGCATGGTTTCTGAATCTTTGACAATCTAGCTATTGGCATAAATTATTAAAGATACTCAGGAGACCTCGAATCTTTCCTTACCGATAATGCCTATCACGGCAGTATTCCATAAGACAAGCCATCCATAAGTGATAAGCCCATTCATGCTGCAGACAAATCTGGTTACATTGAACGCCTAATATGTCACTTGTGCGTACACCATCCATTATCATGTCATTCGTTGTAGTACATCAGTCACATGATTGCGTCGGCAATTGTTGACGCGTGACCGCATTCCTGATGTTTAGCATTAGAAATTTTTTATATCGACCTTTATATTAATGTTTTAAGAGAGACTGTTTGATATATCATTTGTAAGAGTCTTCTTAAGTGTCCTTGATTTAATAATAACGCGTGAATAATAAGTTAATTAAAATACCAACCGTATCACCAAACAGAAAGGTAGGAGATAACTAGTGTAGATACCTTTCTAAAATCGTAAACGCTAGTACAAAACAGAAAGATTGTATGACATATAACGTTAGATTATTTGATAGGATATGCCATTCTCATACATAATCTTAGCATTTATCATTGCAGAGGCGTCTTGGTTACGCACCCTGCTATAATTTGAACGGGCTGTAGTAGATATTGCCATGGGTTTTATATAGTTTTATTTTCTGACGTCCACGCTCGTCCTAGGTTGAGCTCTATATAAGCGCCCAGTAGTCCCTAAGGATGGGTGGTTGTAGTAAAACTGGACTTTGTCCGCTAAACCAAAAAAAGTACACCTACAATTTCGTTCACCTAATATTTCGGGGCCAAATCAAGTCTCGAGGTAGTTTTGTGGTTGCGGAAAAAATTTATAAAATTTTCAACTCATCAAACGCAGGATCTCAGTTTATAAGTCTCAACAGTCCAGCACCGTCAGGAATTTAGTGGAATTGAATACATATATACATTTAAATACACGCACATATATTACATAAACACAATATACATATTAAATACATGCGTAAATTATATGTGCGGCTCAAAATTGCGGCTGACACATATAATTTCGGCTCACTAAAGCCAATTGTTTAAATATTTGATTAAAAAATGTATTTCTATGATTTAATGTATGCGTTAAGAACAATGTACGTTTAATTCGTCGCCAGTTGGCAGAATAATGACGTGTTGTACAAATATTGGTGATATTTTGAAATATATGGAACAAATGAATTGATGAGGAGGCACCCATGTAAACCTATCGGTTTAGTAAATGAAAAATTAAGCATTTGTTCTCGATTGAAAAAAAACATAATAGATACATCTGTACACACATTAATTAAGGCTTGTAGTTCAGTCGGTGAATGGCAAGCGGTGGATGTAAAAATAATATCAAGTATTGAAGTCACTAGACTAAGAAAAGTTTTCATAGTAACAAAAAAATGATACATACAGTCAAACATAGAACCTCCTGCTTTTAGGAAGTTGGTTAAAAGCTATTATCTTTGTATCTTGGAAAAGCTTTTGTCTTCTGGGCGACAATTTACAAAAATCTCTTGTTAAAAATCCAAGATTAAATTTACTCAATTTTAACAAAAGAAATACCAGTTTTTTTTATTGGAATTGCACAATAATTCGGATAGTCAAAGAGTATTATTTACAGGAAAATACTGGCCGTTTTTGTACGAACGAGTGAATGTGTGAAAGATTTGCGCAGAAAAGTCCGGCTTAAATTCAAATTGCCGTAGATGCTTGGAGTAATTACCTTGATGCACCGACGTTGCGCGTCTGAAAGGGTCCCTTTTCAATGTTGTTACTTTACTCTTAATTACTCGTGTAGAAGTTTAACATTGACTTGTGCTTTAACTTTGTGAAGTTTAACGGCTATTTCCATACAATCTTCTCAGTTCCAACCCCTATTGCTTTTATATATGGATTTTCGTTCAAGAGTAGCTTATGTCTTATGAGGTATTGACTGCGAAATTTCAAATTTGTACAAATACATATTTTGTAGCCGAAATTGGTATTGAATTGTTTGTTAAAAGTAGTTATTACAGCAATTTTGCAAGTATTAAAATGAAATATTTTATTTGAACCTGTACATTGTTATACATTATTTAGATTTCGTCAATATTAACTCTACCACCAGCTCGTAAAGCAGTTCTTATCAGGGAAGAACGGGCAAAAAACTCTGGTGATGCTCTTTTCAAAATCATTTTAAGATATAGTAAATTAAATTTCCATACATGTACGCAACCCTTTCGGGAATCATGAAATAATAAAACCTGAAATTCTCTATCATTAAATTGATATTGCTAGAAGTACATCTGAATTAGTAAATAGCTGACGGACATGTTAATCAAATAAATGTAACCAGCGGCCGGTAATTTGGACATGTAGTTGAAAGGTTTGTTGCCAAAAGGTTATGGATAATCCTCTTAGTGGCAGCCTGTCTAGACGATCACCAAAATAATGTAAAACCAATAATAGGAACGCGTGTCTATGTGAAATGACTAAATACACGTAAACCACTGTTGATTGACTTTTAGAGGTTTAATGTATCTTAAGTTCACACGAATGATAGACATTAGATTTAAACTATTTTTCGGATTTTTTTTCGAAGACTTTGTAGCCTTCGTGGTCCCCCCAGTGACAAAAAATACTTTAATTTTAGAGATTTATTCTTAAGGCCTATTTCTTAATCAATTTTAAAGTAAATGTCATTCATCAGTCATCGTATTAGATAACAGTGGCGAAAGTTCCATATAATCCGATTCCAGCCGGCTTCCCTTAATGTAGAACTAGCTTTTGCTCACGATAAAAAATTTCCAGGATAAAAGTCCAGCTTTATATTTTCCCGGGATAGAAAGTAACCTATACTAACCTTCTCAAGGTCTTAAACTATCTCCATACCAAATTTCATAAAAATCCGTTCGTAAGATTTTGAGAAAATCGATAACATATAGATAGACGGAAAAGGGGACTTTGTTTTTTATGTATAGATTTCTATAGAATCTATTGATTTGCATACCGCATGTTAGCATATTATTAGTACAAACATGTTGTATTGGGAAATTCTCTCGGGAAATTTCACCTTTCACCACTGTTAGATGATGCAGATAGTATTGAAGTGATTATCATACATTTGATGACTTCGATATTTTATTTAACACCACACTAAGAAGCTCATGTAAAATCCATACTTTTCCAGGTATACACTTTCCGAGAACGTCATACCCACGTTTTATTTATAATTAAAAGTGAACACTGCCCTAGACGCAACGGTGTTAAGAAAAATGAAAGCTTAGACTTCGCTTAATAGATTTTCCAGATAAATTAGAGCAAAAAGGTTTATAGAAAATGTCTATCTTAGAGTGGAAAATGGAATGATCATAACATAGTTTTAAAAGCTACCAACTTCGTTTTGAACTTCTGTTTATTTATCATTTGAAGAATTTGTCTTAACCTTTCCTCTATTTATTTTATGTGTATTTAGGTAATAGTTTCTTCAACAAATTTTAACTTCAGCTTTTCAGTTATTGTTTATTTTACAATTATTAATATGATAAAACAAATATACCATTGTCAAATACTATACGTAATTAATTTAACTGCAAAATGTAAACAACCAAAATGCTTTTCTTAACTCCTAACACAGATAGAAGATTTGATAGATCAAGGCAAAATTCCATTAATAGTTGGCGGTACTAACTATTACATAGAATCTGTAGTATATAATATACTAGTTGAAGAAATGAATGACTATGATTCCCTTTTATGGGACCAAAGTAGACGTAAACGGGATTACCCTGATTCAGAGCACAATCAGGAAGTCGAAGCGAAAAGAACCCAAACAGATGGGAATAAAGATCAAATTCAAGCCACCACGTCAGATAAAAAAGAAACAGACGAACGTCCGAATGCAAATAAAAGTTCTACTATAGAACAAGGCCTTGAAACAAATGGAAAAATTTATATAATCACTAAGGAACAACTCCAAAAAGATGTTGATGTTGAGTACACATTTAACAACGAAGAGATTCACGCTAAATTGAAGGCAATCGATCCTGCGATGGCGGGAAGACTTCATCCGAATAACAGGCGGAAAGTTTTGAGGTAAGTGAAAATATTTTGTTTACGTACAATTACCGTATATTCTGCAGCGAACAAGCTTATGACTACCATAGAATTTGTGCTAGGAAACTAAAACTTAAAACCATTTATAATTAATGTAAACCAAACGACGTGTTCGGGTGTACCGTATAAATAATGTATGATATATTTTAATTGAAATATCAAGTAGCGATACGAACAAATCACGTGTAATGTTTTCAACTCAAATGCCCAATCACATGGGCCACAAATCAAAATAAATAAATGTTATCAAAGTTCCCAATTTTTATCACTGTACACATTATTTTCTATTGCTCTGTTAAGATATCTCGTAGGACCCAAGCGACCCCTGATATTTCCTGTTGCTAATCAGTTCGTTGCTCACTTCGTAATTCCATTAAATGTGATGTCATTATGTCATATAATTTTCATGCTGTTATAACTATTTTCGTGCGTGACGATTATTTAATCTTCGACTACGCATTTCGAGATTTTAGTGATAAAAAATTGCTACATTAGAGTTATCTTAATAAACTTTGAACTTATTGTTATTGCTGATTTAGACTTTGTTCCGAGAGGAAATGTTTAACGTATAGTAAAATGAGCGTTTACAAAAAATCGTATTTTATGGTTGTTTAATGTTTCTAGCTAACGCTTGTCATCTGAACGGAGTTTTAGTACAGGCGTGTGAATTAAGTATGTTACAACAACTTTGTGTGGTTATAACGTTTTGTTCTCATCAGAATATAGGCGATTCGAGGTTCGGAATTTGTTCAACTATTTTGTGGTAGTATATGACGTGGATACGGAATGATTTTATTTCCCAGTTGATATTCTATATTCCTAAATTTTTGAGTCTGCAATTATAAGTTGCATGATAACGACGTATTTTGTTTTAATCCAATTATTAGGTATTATAGTGCCAGACCATGAATAAGCAAAGTGAAGGGGATTCAATTCATTTCACCGTACTACAAACAAAGAATGTCGCCCGTTCACATATTACGAAATATTGCGTAAATGTTAAATAATAGTATAAAAAAGGCATATTTCGCATAATTATTTATACGCACCGCGGCCATTTTGCGAAAGAAACGAATTAAAACGCAAAATATCCACACTTCCCCCCGGCAACAGCCGCGAACCTTGCTCACGCGTTAACATAAACATAAAAATTGAAGGCCGACGGAGCTGATGACATAAAATTCGCAAACCAGGACACTTGAGCCGCGGCCGTGCTCCCTACGCGTACGCAGAACGGGGAAGTACTTTGACGTCGCCGGCTCAAGTTACGGCAGACAGACTACTTCCGCGGGTCTTTGACCGTAACCAAGGATTTCGTAGATGACTGCGAGTGTGAGTGTTAGATGACCTTGGCTTCACTACCCGACAGTGGTGTGACCACGGTGCGGCGGGAATTTCGGAGACTAGGTCGTGCCGGCCCGGGATCTGGGTCGGCCGGTTGCTACGCGGCGTTTATGGCGCCGTAAACGAGCCCCGACAGTACATAGAGTCGTGTAGTGTTCGATCCGTATCAGTCAATTTATTACATGATATATATTTGTGTCTACTTTTGCGTGTTTTCATACATTTGAATATTACTTTTATTAACATCACAGTGAAAGGGAAGCTATTTTTTTGTGAATACATGTAACGTTTTCGCGTTTAACACAAATATTTGTAAAGATAAGAATTGAAACGATCCGCATACATTTGGGTCTTTGTTATTCGATTTTACTATAATCATTTAATGCGTACCTATGCCATTTCGTTCCCTTTAATTAATGCCCTTAAAAGGCTTTATATTTCAATTGCTATAATTAAGTACCTTCAAGGTTCAAATTGATACTTAGTAGCCAAAACAAAAAAAAAAGACATATATATTAATGCAAAACAGACTTGCAACTAATTAGAATATCGCATACACAAAGAATACCTGATATTGAACCTACCTGAAAATAATACCCTTACAAAATTGACTTTATTGTAGAAAGAGACAGAACGACTGAGCGGCCTATACCTGCCTCTAGAGTGTAGTGTAGGCATCCTCTGCATAGATTTGCCGCGAAACCGTTTTTTCTCTCTCACACTTTTCCCATTATTAACTTGGCAACTGTATAGCGCTCTATCTCAAATATAAGCTGTTTGCTGTCAAATAAATCTCGTATATTCCACATAAAGCATGGTCATAGCAGCCTATATCGCGAATATGGCCGCCCCTCTCCGATAACCCCGAATTTATTTATCATGTGATTATTATACATTTGGCAAAATCCATGAATATATACATGTGTACAATTGTAATGCGAGTGTACAGTCCGTCGGTAGATTGGGGATTTTCTTGTGGAATATTCCAGAACGGACCATCCACGGGATTGTATTTTTTGCTGGATTGTATTGGATTTTGATATTACGTTATTTAGTGGTGTGTTAACATTTATAACACAAACGTTTAGATACGTTCAGTTCCCTTTACTTAGTTCTTCCGTATATTTATCATGCCAATTAAAACTATTGTTCTTATAATGAGGTTTGGGTTAGTACATTTACTGGGCTTCCTTAACATTTGATATATCAGGATGACGAGCGCTGGTTTAAATCTATTTAATGGCACAATTGTCACTGTGACAATTCTTTTGTTTGTACGGTTAGGAAGATTGCTTGTAAAAATTGACATTTCCAAGAGTCTTTGGCCGGTAATATTTAACACTCGGGCTATCTAACTTACTCCTATGACGCTGTTATAAACTAATTCCTTTGTTGGTCACCATTGACACTGCGATGGCGTAGTTGGTTATGGAACGGACTGCCGGGAATGTCCGCAGGTTCAAAACCCAAGGGCATACACCTCTGACTTGTCTAAAATTATGTGTATGTTTTTGGTGATTTATCGCTCGCTGTAACGGTAAAATCAAATATCGTGAATAAACCTGTATACTTGAAAAGTTCTCTACAGAAATTTTTAGGGTGTGTGAAGTGTATCAATCCGCACTAGGCCAGCGTGGTGGACTAAGGCCTATTGCCTCTCAGTAGTAGAGGAGGCCCAAGTCCAGTAGTATGATAGTATATAATACAGAGCTGATATTATTATTAGCAGAGAATAATAAATATAAAAAAAAAACATTAATACAAATCGCATAAGCTACTAAATGCGTTCGATAAAATACTGACGACTCTTGAAGGACATATCATTGATCCAAATTTTGACTGTATCGTGAAATATCATATGGTCTAGACATTTTAAACAAGTATAAAAAAGGCAGATGTACCAGCAATCGGTTTTTATTTTAAAGTTCGCGATCTCTGCTCTTGAGTGACGAGGGTTCGATTTCTGACTCACGGCAATGGCTATCTTTACAAATTGACAAACTATTGAATCTGTAAATTCAAACGGAAATCGACGCAAAATTCCAATTACCTATATTTTGAGTGATTACAGTTATCGATTTGTATATAAGGAACCATATTTGATGTGCTAAGTATCATAAAACTCATTCGGGATATCAGGAAGAAAACTGGTTGTAATAAAGGATTTTTGTTTTTATAAGTTCACTGTAAATTACCTCCACTGCACCCTGTGGTAAGTCGAGGATTTTTTTTATTAGGGTACGGCAAATGGACCCCATTGATGATGGTAAGTAAGCCTTAAGCTTGCCCCTCCTATAAACGGTGGGAACATTGCAAAACGTGAATACCAGTGCCGAAGGACCGAAAAACCCAATTGCAGCTGGCTTTCCTTTCGTAAATTATGTAAAATCAAATTATCATTAGAAAGATTTCCAGGCCGCGTTTTATAGTACCTATAAGTATTGTCGGGATTTCTTTCGGAGAATTTAATCCATCGCCACTGGTGCACACACTAGTAACGCCTGTCTTACTCCTCCAAGGGCTGTGTTAGCTGTTCAGTTCATCACCTAGTCAGGTATCCTACTCCTCTTCATTAAGCTTTAGCGATGCAACTCTCATGGACATGAATGTAATTTATCAAGTCTTGTTATCCAGTTGCATTGTGTCGATAATTTTTAAACTTTGTAACAAACATCGGGACCTGATTACGATTCTAAGTAATACGGATGCTGGGAACAGGATGAACTTCCACTAAACTGAATTCTCAAAATTTACTAAGTTCAGTGTGTGGGTTGAGGTATACAATGTGTCGAATATACTAAGCAATGACACGGAACATTGTATGTACAAAGAAAACGCGCGTCATATTAAGAAACATTTGTCGACTTTCAACACTTCTCTATGTAAGCTAGAAGCTTCTATATTTCCTCAAAAACTTATCTTCGCAACACATGCATAGGTACGAGAGTTCTTTAAGTGTTGGGCATAGGCGGCACTAGCGCACTTGCATTTCATCGTAGTAACATTCGTCCCATATGATACGTCTTATATTTGAAGTAGTAGTCATCGGTGACTGCAGGGAAGAGTCCCTAACATATTATTGATAATATTGACACCGGCATACCAATACCCCATGGACAGCGGGCCTAGGTGATATTAGGCAGAAACAGTTCGTAATATTGTGTCAATTTGCAAATATTTTATTTAGCACGCTTTTGTCTTATTTAAGTCATCTTTACACATAATCAACGAACCAAAAGAAATTCTTTCCGCTATTTCTTCATATCTTAATACTTTTTTATCTTCATAGCAACAACTCTCTATTTTAATCAGGATCTAGTAAACTGCCTCTTTTATTTGTCTGATATTCTTACTTCCTTGGCAACAGCCATGACATAGTTTCAGTTGCCAAAAAATATCGCCATAGACCGCCTAGCAACGGACCTCGATGGGTGATTTAGGCAATAACTTTCGCTTTCATACCGGTTAGCTCTAGCGATAACTAAAAACAAGTCTGTTTCTCTCTTGGAAGATTGTATTTTATATGTTTCATCGTTTTTATAATAGTATTTAAACATAACATTTATTGACTTTCTGATATTACTTGGAATTTGAGTTCTTATGCAAATATTGAACTAAATTATGACTTATGAGAAATGAATAAGGTAAACAAAGGAATGAGAATACGATAACCGTAAAAATAATACAAGACCTTGTTTCATCTTAGATAGTATAATCAAAACAGCGTCCTTACGCAAAGTTAGCATCATAAAATGTTACATTGCTTAAGTTTTGATATAAATGTGTAAAACACGGATACAAATGTAAGCATCATTCCACCTATTTTTATACAAAGAAGTAAACGAAGAAAGAAATATAAATATATCCATTAGGATAGACATTAGTTTAAGAATGACGATAGATATTAGTCTAACAATAGGGAACAGAGTTCAGAGGCCGTAGCTAAGACGCCTTTCTACAATCGTAAACGCTAACGTTATGTGTGCGAATAGTATGTCACTCTAGCGAGACTTATCGTTTGCGTTCACCCATTTTCTTGTTTTCTTTTAGCGTTAACGATTCTGTAAAGGCAACTAGGCTACGACCCTAGAGCTATGAAGAACATTACATAAAGCTCTTGATGCTATACCACTATTGATACGTAAACTTGGCGCTTACTATCAAGCAACCATCCATCAAGGCACGAACCAATAGGTTCAAGCTTTCGAATATTTTGCATGGGCGCGTGTTCCCTCCTTTCTATAATCCTGCATCATTCCGCCACAGTGTGATAAAGCATCTTAGTAGGCCGGCATGATCGTGGCGAATGGCATGGCATAGCCATCTTTTGCCATTCGCTACTTTATTTGGACGATGTATCATCAGGTGCACTGCAGTGAGTATGCCGTTTCAGAAAAAAAAAGCGATTTACTAATCTTGTTATTTATTCCCTTGTAAACAAAGCCATTTTATCTATGCGCTTTATATCAATATACGTAAAAATATAACAGAAATACTTCGAAAAACCTAACAAAAGCAATTTTAGTTTATCTTCCTGTGTTAAAAATACTTCGCAATTCACCATGAGCAATAAATCGGCCAATGATGGGTTGACGGCCGACGAGGCCTGGTCCAGGAAACGATTTGGCTGTGACCTTTAGTCTATTGCGACGTAGCTTAAATACCAAGGTCAGTGACGTCACAACCACCGCCTTCGTGACGTGACATCTTTAGACCACTCCAAAAATATGGTCACTTGTGTTGTACCCTTTCCAGTCGATGTCCCACTCATAACAGTTTAATGTAGTCAAATATGATTCGTGATACTCTTTTTTGGTTATTTGTGCAAGATTTTGCATCGATTTCGACTGTTACGTTGTGAAATATGCCTGTGGATTTTGCTTTCAATAATACTAAATATTTTGACAGCTTACATGTTCACTGCTGAGCTAAGGTCTCTCGCAGTTAGGAGATCGAATAACTAAGGGTTCTGGTCCATCAAACTAACATGTTGTGGGATTGTCTTTTCTAGAAGCATCAGGCAGAGATAAAATTTTCGCGCATTAAATTATTTTTTATTAAATTCCTATTCTGTTATAAGATCATTATTTTCTTATAGCGGTATATTTATAGCATAGTTTATTTTAAGTTCCTCAAATGATATAAAATTTTAAATGTCAAATCGACTTATTAATATTCAATATATTTAAGATTAAACAGTTTTAAAACAATGAAGATGTCGCGTGGGCACAAACTAAATACGTTAGACGATTCACATTCAGCATAACTGTGAATTACATCATTCCCAAACATAACTACGCCACACTGACACACTAGAGAAAGACTAGATAGGCGTATTTTTCCAACGAGTTAATCATATTATGAGATGACGCAACGCTGTTGCTACGTCGCGAATAGCAAGTTTGTGTAGAATTAATTTGTGGCAATGGAATTTGGCAGATAAGGGTCAAATTTCATAGGTTTGATGTGGGAGGGTATATTGTGTACATGGAAGGATATCAAATACCCGCAATAGAACAGTACCTGAGGCACGAATATTTACGTTATTGTTAATATACTTGCAATCCTCCTCGGTTTCGCTCGGGTACCACTAATTATAATCTATAGCCGGATAAGTTCTGGTGGAACAATCTCAAGCAAATATCACAGGATCTCTCTTTGCATCGTATTCCTGATCAAGGGTCGTGACCTCCTTCTATATCACTTTCTCACGAACGTGAAAGTTGAATTTCCGTAATAACAAATTTGTTAAAGTTATCTAGTGGTCTCCTGGTTACAAGCAAAGATACATGAAATATTGGCGGTAAGGCTCTTGTATGCGAGTGGCTGTCGGGGCAGGTACCACTGCAATGTCTGTTTCTACCGACAAGCAGCAGTTAGCATGCACGGTTGTGTCCAGGTTGGAAGGACATTGTAGCCAGCGTAATTACTAGGCTATGAGACAACATTGGACGTCTCAAGGTGATGAGCGCTGTGGAGTCACGCAGTACTTTGTATTGCAAAGTTCTGTATAGTGTTACTACTGTTTATGGATGGTCCTATCTGTTGCCATCATGCTTGTCTCGTCATTCAAATAGAATGAAAAAATGGAATCGTGCTTTATTAGGCTCCCTCGGTGGCGTAGTTTTATTACTGTACGACTACAGTGCTGAGGTCTCGGGTTTGATCCTTAGATTGGGCAAAGTGGTTTTGGGTTTTTCTAAATATCACCCCGCAGTCTAGAATTTGTGTGCGATATAGCGATAGGCTTGCCCCTATCATATCATGGGATTGAATACATACGGCGAAAGGTGGGTGCACTAGTTTCACCTCTGTCTACCCCTTCGGAGATCAAGGCGTGTGTGAAAGAGAGTGTGTGTGTATTATTAATTTTAATAGGTAGGTGTCCAAATGGATTTTACTTCTGTTTTATTGTGAACGTGTTAGGTGTAGATCACGTATGCGTGAAACGGAGCGTTTCCACTCACGCACTGTCAAACGACAACACATTATCGGTGCGAATTGGCGCGAAGTGTATTACGTTTAGCTATGTTTGTTCAGGTGATTATCGGATGGACATATACTATAGAAAATGTTATGAAATGTATGTATGTTGAATTATGTAGGTCTCATAATGCCTATTGTACTCGCTACAGTGTTTTAAAAGTAGATTATAACATGCATACTGTTTGGAAGTGAGCAAGTCTTACGGACGAGGATTATCTAGCACAACCCAGACAACCTTTTATTGCTAAAAACCGACCAACTACCTTCTTAAATCAGTCTATAATTCCAAAAGAACCTGGCAGTCGGGCCAAAGCCTCAGCCGAAAACTGGTATTCGTAAATACAGTAATGCTAATAAGTAAAGGCGTCTTCTTCCCCACCAACCGAGTGTCTTCACGCATGACCTTGGCACATATTTGGTCATTTACAAGTGCGGAAATGAATGCGCGACCTTGCGATTCTGTCGCGTCGGATGGTAATCGTCTATTATAATCAATGTAATTTATTCCTAATGCGCAGGATTTTGACACGTTTTGATTCTTGTTTCAAGATTTAGAAACGTGTATATTTTAGAGTAGATATTGGGCTTTGAAATTCGTTAGATATTCGTTAAATATAAGTTATAATATATGACTCGGTAGCCTAGTTGTACTGCGTGAGTAGTCCGTTACTGCTCCGAGTTCCCAGGTACGAATCCCAGGTGGAGCAAAGTGGTATTAGGTTTTTCTGATCAGCATCAACCAGGAATTTAGAATTTGTGCCCGATATGGCGATCGGTTCGCCCCCTATCCTATCATGGGGCGGAATACACATGGCGAAAAGTAGATGCAGTTACGCCTCTGCCTAGCCTTTCGAAGATAAAGGTTGAACGTGTTGATATGGCAATACAGTACCGATATTTAAATTCCGTCTTCTAAGTGAAAATTCCTCTCTTACCACAAAGATTTATGAGTCTTACTTTTACTGATATTATAAATGTGTTTGTGAAAATGTTTGTATATTTGTTAGAAGTAAACGCGGTAAGAAACGAACGGATTTGGATTAAATTTGACACACATGTAGACCATTTTCTTGACTAATACATAGGGTTTTGTCCTGGCAATTTGCTTCCATGGGACAAAATGAAATTTTTAATCTGATTTTGAAATAGATGGCGCTGGCATGTTACAGTTTTTTAAGGGCTTTTTGTAGTGGGAAAGGCATTTCAAGTAGGCAAAGTCGCGAGCAACACCTAGTCGTTTATAAACGATGGTTGCTCCCGAGTCGTCACCCAAGCCAGTGCGGTATGACGCAAGCTCTACAATAAGGAAGTGTGTTCAATTGCCCATGAGTGCTGGGCTATTCTTAAGCGGTTGGAATTCAGAATTTATGATTTTGTGGTCAATTTGTTATGTCAAAGTGGATTAAATAGTTATTTTTAATACATGGTTAAATTATTTTTGCCTCTTAATTAGTAGGTATATAGTATTAAATGTAATTTTGAATCTACCAGGAGGCGTCTCTGGAACCTTTAAATATAGGAGAATGGTTAATTATATTACATAATTTAAATTTGTATCTGTTATCATCGACAAGATTACTTAAATTATTTAAACAAAGAATTTTTCAATAGAAATATTGAGTGTTTGAAAATAGTATGCAATTTGCTGTAGAGAATGGATATTTAGACCACCAGACCAAGATATGATTCCTATTGAGTGTCGTTTCATACCATGTAACTATGCCGAATACCAATGGCTCCGACGACTTGCTTTTGTTGAATGCATGTAGCTGCTTATGTATAAGCGGTAAGCGGCCAAGGTTGTATGGAAAATGTTACCTTAAGAGATAACGTTGCTTATGCAAAATAAACTTAATGCTGTCTTCTTTATGACATATTTTTAGATATATATATATATTTTAATTTATACGATCATGTTTATTTTTACACGCACTTACGCCTTTTATATCCGAAAACAAAGACACAACTATTGCATATATTCCGTCATATGATGTGATAGAGAGTCTATCGCCATATCGGATACAAATTCCAGACAGAAAAGACCAAAAAACCTAATATAACATTAGCCAACTCTAGTAACGGACCCACAACCTCAGCGCTGCAGTCGTACACTACAACCACGCCACCGCAGAAGATATCTCATTGATTTTCATCTCCAAACGCAGAATGTCCCACAGCGCAGGAATGCGGCGTGTATTGACTGATTTATTGTAATGTAATGTACACGAAGCGCCGAGAGTACTCGCATTTCTATGACTCGGTCGCGTGACGTCATTGGCGGGTTCGATGCATAATTTTTAGGGTAAGCTGATTGCCTGATGAACTGACTATTACTATTTATATAAGCTAATTTAATATATCAGCCCTGTATTATATACTGTCCCACTGCTGAGCACGGGCCTCCTCTACTATTGAGAGGGATTGGGCCTTAGTCCACCACGCTGGCCCAGTGCGGGTTGGTAGACTTCACACACCCTCAAAATTCCTATAGAGAATTTCTCAGGTATACAGGTTTCCTCACGATGTTTTCCTTCACCGTCAATTTAATTAAGTAATAATTAAATATTCTCATGTACCTTGACTTATCATAAGTGCAACTATGTTCGCCTACGTGATGAATAAAGCATTTTATTTTTATTTATTACTAACTACATCATACATATCAGTGGTCAAGCGTCTATACAACTCGATTCCTACCGACTTCCCTCTTTTAGGTTCATTTACGTCTGTCTTAGTAATTGTTTTCTGGTAAAATAGCAGCGATATGTTAACTAAGGCAATTGATTTTTTCGCATCGGGTTACTTTTTGAAAAAATTACCATCCTTCGCTACAGATACATATCAAGCTACTTACGTGATGGATTGCTCATAAATCATCCGAATGTATTACAAAGCGTTGCACGGCATTCCGCTATGAGATCGCTTGAGACACGTGGGTCCTTCAAACTGGAACATTTAGTTGTATCTACCCTAGAAAACGCTTGCGTGAGAGAAAGCTACCAATACTTTTAGCATGTCCAGTGCAGGACTCATACTTTCTTTAGGGCCACTACCGCATCATATCCCCTATTTTAGTGCGAGTAAAAAAGGCCTCAGGTAAAGTACATAAAATGTCGCATATAAAATTTTCTGAATGACGATTTTATTTTGTGACAACCCTACTTTGAAATATGCCGCCCCTTGGCTGCAGCCAATAAGACCTATTGACAAATCCATTAAGTAGGTCTCTAGAATGATATTTGTTTATTTCTGCCGACAAACTGTGCCAGTTTTATTCCAGCTCTGAAGACCTTCAAAATCATATAATTACACATCACTAAGCCTTAATTGAAATAACATGAGGAATTAATTGATCTTAATTCCGTCTCACCACCATTATAACCCTACCGCCATATCGGGCAAGTATTTAAATCCCGATCATTTCTTAAATGTTTTATGTATTTTTAATCCTAAATTATTATGTCTGCACATTTGGTAACACTGAATTACCATCGTATCATTTAGTATGGGTCGAAAATCGAGCAAGTTCATTAACTAGCAAGGATCCATAATGGTGACAAAGGTACCACCCAAGTCTGGTCGATTTTGTACTGTTACATATCTATTTAACTCAGAGACTACCAATCTACCACCTTCCATTCATAATACACATGGCCGAAAAGAAAACAACTGAACATAAAAATACACATTGAATACTAAATTGCCTACAATCACACGTACAACATTTATCTACATAATTGCAATCATTGCGTCGGCCTTGCGAGTTGCGACATTACGCGGTAGGGTCGTAATTATATTCCATTCAGACAGGCATCCGACACACGTGAGATTTGTGCAATAAAAAACTGCAACAACAATGTGAATTGTAAATAAGTAAAGTGGCCACGTGGGCTGCGTACGCGCAGCGGCGCCATCGCGGTGACGTCACGCCATTCATGCCACACCGGCCATTCATAAAACCGCACGCGCTGTCGCACTGTAACGTGAACTTTATTTGGCGGTTTTAAGATTTATTGTCGTTTGATATGCAGTTTTGTAATAATTATTTTTTAAATTATGAACTTGTTTCGAGAAGCGGATTTTGGCGGGACTAATGTGGTGTTTTGGCGGTATTTGGTGCCTCCGGTTGATTGAGTTAGACGCCAACGCCAACGCGACACGCCCACTCTTGTTACATTGATGTATGAAGTTTGAGGGCTTTTGTGTTGTTTCCATGGGAGATAAGGAAAAATCAAATATTTACTCTAAAATTTATTCTACATATATATTAATAGAGTGAACATAGTATTCCTAAAAGCGAATCCGTGAATCCCAGTAAGACAAAAATTGTTTACGGGTGTAGATTTAATGTGAACTAATATTTGAAATGAAACTACTTTTCGAATTTTGTCGCTGTTTTTAATATTTTAATTTTCACCTGACATTTAGAAGACTGCTGCCTTCATGGTCACGGGGCGGACTGAGGTGCGGGTCGTACGAAAAGTCTAGGTGATAATATCTACATTTTCCAATTATACAGTTTATTTGAAATTTTGGCTAATGATAGTCTGATCCTCGGAGATTGAGGTCACAATGTCTTGAATTCTGGAACCCAAAACTCAGACTGATGTTTGCAACAATCGCGAAAACAAAAGACATCATTATGTATTTGATGGCACAAGAAACTTGTACCTCGCTGAAGACTCAGGACTATGTGCTCAGTCTGTCACAGTCGACACAAATTATTTTAATTAATTCTACGGACAATTAAATAGTTTGTGTAATATTCTACATTCATAAGAACAAATGTTTGACTACACAAATAACATAGAACTCGACAATCTGATTGCCGATTTACATAACATCACGCATTTTATCCCCGAAGGGGTATGCAGAGGCGCAACTAGGGCACCCACTTTTCGCCAAGTATGTTCTGTCCCATGATGTGATAGGGGGCGAGCCTATCGCCATATCGGGCACAAATTCCAGACTCCGGGCTGATACTGATGCCGATTTAACGGTTCCCTAAAATGGTGGAATGCAACACCAACCCCACCCAAAACGTAATAAGATTGCATTATAAACACGGATGGGAGAAAAAAAAACGTATAAAAATGGAATAATTACATTAATTTTATCTTAATGCGCCATTAAAAGTGTAATGGCCGCAGTTTCGGGAACGTTTTGAACCATAAAAATATTTTACATTACGTATTGCTGTTTAAAAATATGATAAATGGAATAATCTAAAGAAACTACTCAAAGATGACTTTTAAAAATGCGGCGATAATAGTTGGTTGTGGAACGGACTGCCGAGACGAATGTCTGCAGGTTCAAATCCCAAGAGATCCCTCTAATTTTTCTAAAGTTGTATGTGTAATCTTTGTGAATTATCGCTTGATTTAACGATGAAGGAAAACCATCGTGAGGAAACCTGCATACCTGAGAAGTTCTTTACAGGAGTTTTGAGGGTGTGTGAAGTCTACCAATCTGCACTAGGCCAGCGTGATGGACGTGCCCAACAGTGAGACAGTTTATAATACAGAGCTGATATTATATTAAATTTACTCAATGTGGATTGTAGGTAGTTGACGCATGGTCCGTATGTCTGCTTTATAGTTTGTCTTCTGAGGCGTCAAGACGCGGTAATTCGTGGGTCCTGAGGTACCTGAGGGCTGCAAGTTCGTCAGCTACAAAAGTAGCTGTAAAAATTCAAAGCTTTAAAACAGTTCTACATATAAATTTTAATTGAAATATTATTCCTCTTCTATCTAAACTCGACCTTCTGAAATTTGTTTCAGTAAAGAAATGATTGTTGTTAACACAAAAGTTTAAAGTCGATTTAGAATTTTGAATTTGTTAAGCTATTTTTCTGGCTGACTGTACATACGTAGTATACACTTCCGGATTGCATCGTCGTCTTTGCGATTAAAAACTTCGTATGCATAAGACCTTAGACGCTTTACATCAGCAATGTCACTAGTAATTGTTTGTTACCCATTTCAAACACTCATAAGGTATAATGTTGTGGAAATCTAGGACTGTTCATATTAATTTGGTACAAATTTAATTTCTCCCAAGTTTAAAATGCTAATAATACTCCACAATATGCTGTGACAAATTTACATATCAAATAATATAGTTAACAAGAACAGTTCATCTTTGATACATGTGCCCACATCAGGTCATGTGCCTCAAAATTGATAAAAAAAAACATATTCACATCCGCACAGGTCCGTTGATATCGGGGTTATTGATATACTGACCTTGTCGACACATTGCCCATCCCCGCTCTCCGCCCCGCGACCCTCCGCCCCTCGGCTCATCATTCAGAAGTACGGACGCCCTTCCACGTCGCTGCGTGCCCTTGGCGATTAGTTTTTAATGCGACATAGTTCAGAGCGGCGTGGTACATCAAGTCGGGTTTTTAGAATTCGAGATTTGAAGTTATTATTTTTTTAATACGCAAATCTATATTATGAAGACACTGCAAGCGTATAAATATTTTATAGACAGAGAAAATATTTTTAGAGTATATATTGGTATTTGTTGTTTTTGTGAATCCACAATCATAATATATATATATAACATTTAATTATATAGAACATCATCATGCTTATTACTCTGAAATTAGATGGTGAGATTTAGAAAATGCCCAATAATTACACTCTCCACAAAGTTTTCGTTATACAATTACCAACTTTTGGAGGCAAAAATGTACAAACCAACCGTAAATACTTGACAGCAGATTTGCGTTTAAGACGTTATTAAACTACTTGAATACGTAAAATAAAAATCAAATATTATGGTTTCATAAAAATCGAAGAGCTAATTTAAAAACTTTTCCATCTGTTATGGCAGAATTTATTTAACTTATATATTTAGAATGGAATCGACAATGCCACTTACAAACTTAAGACCGACATACAAAGATATAGGATGTGTATGTGATGTTATGTCATCGTTTGTAAATTTACGTATTACGTATTTGCGTCTAGATCATTGCAAATAATAATATGTTAAATGCTATATAGTACATGTGGTGCCCGTGTGCGTATTGAAATTAGCTCATGACAGATAAAATACCAATTCCGGAAAAAACAATATTGATATGGATCAAAGGAAAATTTATTATAAAAGTATTCATTTGCTCAATATTTCTCATTTGACAAAATTTTATTCTTCGCGAAGATCTAAGGAAAAAGTTAGGTCTTTAGTGTCTTAATTTATTAAAAACTAACAGTAGTAGCTCGCGGCTTCGCACGTGTGAAAAGCTTTCCAACTCTACAAAAGCCCTTATATAGCGATTTATAGCGCCATGGGTCCGACCACTAACGCCATCTATTTAAAGTTATCTGATATAAAAAGTCCATTATTTCCCACGGGAGCAAATTATCGGAATATAAAGCAGCTACGTGTTAATCCAGGACATGTTCTATCTGCAAGCCAAATTTCATGAAAATTCGTTTAGTTGCCTCTGCGTTTATTTCAAACAAACATTTTACAAAGTTTCGCATTTATATATTAGCAAGATAAAATATGCGTCATAAAATATTTTTACAATCAAGCATTGCACTGCGCGCGTTCGTACTTCGAACTTTGGACCGACTTGCGCCACTGCGTGCGACACTACAACATTGCCCTTGGCGTTAAGTTTTTCGACAATGGAATCTCGTGCGTACATTTTTTTATGTTTCCGCTGAGGCTCGTGAGTGTTTTATTAGTACATGCGCACACTACAAACACGTTGGACTGATAGCTGATATTAACTGTCTGACTTTGTTCGCATACAATTATCGTGTTGTAGGTGTGTCAGCTATTTCGTATGTTTATATAAGAATATTTAATGAGTAATTTTTAATAAGGTATTCGTTTAGAGCTCCTGCGCAACACACCTAGAGGAGAATGCGCGATTAACATGAAGAATGTTCACTGTATGTATGGTCGATGAAACAAGGTGACTTATTTTATCGACCATACATACAGTGTAGGGTCGATACCCCACTCCTAATTAGGAGGGAAGACGTCAGACGTTTGCTCATGCATTGCATATTATTTTGCTCTAAATAGGCTCCAAAATCATCTAAGTGTGACACACTTTTGAATACTATAGAATAATTGATAAGTATATTTCTACTTTTGCTTGATTCTATATTTAAAAATTTATATTCATTACAATAATTTCTCAACCGAGTTGCTGAAAATCTCACATAACGTCTCTAGCATTCCAAATTCAAAGTTTTATTTTCCAGTCAGTCTGATAAATAAGCAATTGACTGCGGTTATCGAAATCAGCGTAGGTAACGCAAAAGAATTTTGAACTTGACACCTCAGTATAATCTTCCGTCGTAAATAACATACCAGGAACTGCGTAAAGCCTTCACCCCTATAACGTACAAACACCACACCGTTTCATTGTGTGTATATTTGGCTATTACGGCGCGAGGTGAATCTTGATTCGTGGTCTGGTTTACGTAGGTCGGGGACAGAGGCGGCCATTTTATAATTTTATAACACATATGGGTATGAATATAAATGCTCTTCCAGGGAAACCCGTAAAATAAATTAACAATAAAATGTACGTGTAGTTAGGGCGTTTGAAATTACGTCACATGTCGGACGCGATCGTAAAATGTATTTTATATGCATTATAAAGAAATAAACTATTACAAATGATAGTAAAAAAGTTTGTTATTAATTTTTGTATTTTTGTTTCTTCACGAAATGACACATATTTGTTATAAACTTATCCCCCTGGTGACTACGAAGGCTGCAGCATTCTGAAACGTCGGGAGAAAATTTAATTTAAAAAACCGCGATTAAATCCGAAAAATAGTTTAATTTTAATGTCTAACATTCGCGTAAATATAATAAATCATTATAAACTTATCATTAAAAGCCTTTGGGACATCCAAGATTACATCCATCCATCTGGAAATATTTTAAACGTACTTTCTTGTACAGAGTCATTCTGATATTGCGTAAAATTAATCCACATACTCAACTTCATAATTGTTAACATTGTACCAAAAATAATTCATGAATAAAGAATACATTCACCAATAATCCCAGTTTTGCTTTCCTGATAATTTTGTAGTTTAATGCTCATATGGCGGTTGCGTCAGTGCATTTCTGACTAAAAGTGCGAAAATGCCGCTGCGACGAACTCTTTTAGAGTAATAGTGGATTATGGCGTTTAAAATTAAAATTACTTACATTGATATTTATTTTGTTTTTATTTCACTATTACAGTTCGAGGAACTTACTGTCAAATGTTATTTTTTAACAAAGATATTATATGATTTTTATTTAGTATCAAAATGACCTTGTATTACTCCATGGTTATTGCATCATGTAGCTACTAGCTAACGAATATTATGAGCCTTCAGGACCAACAACATTCACATCCGAAGCAAAAATTTGCGCATGACACATTTAACCAGATCTCGATTCGCATCTGTTCAATCGGTATAATATGGCATATTTAGGAAATCCCAGAATAATCAGCTAATTGAGGCGTATGGCAACATATACACGTCATGATGCTGATGTCAATGATTGATGTGTCTAGTCTGGGTTGGATACAGTCATGTAATGGGCCATGAATATCGTATAGTGATTACAGTAACCATTATAAATTGAGCTATTGTATTAACATTTACCCGCCTGCGCGTGATTAAGCTTTTCCGGGATAAAAGTCACGCTTTATAATTTCTGGTTGAAAGGACCCACGAGTAACGTGGTTTCGATTAGTGAATATTTTTTTAAAATCGGTTCAAAAGTTCCAAATATTGGCTTCTAGAAATCTACAAACAAACTCATAAACTTTTCCTCTTTATATTATTAGTATAGATAAATTGTATTAATGTAAGAACAAAGTGTGGATCTCTGACTGTATTAAGCTAATAAGAGGATCTATAGGGTTTCCACTGCTTCACGTCTTTCGCAGGATCAATGCTTACAAAACTTAAGAAAACCCCATTTTCACTCCAACATCCGTTCTTTAAAGATCGCAACACAATGAACATCCTAACAACGAGGCGATAGGTACATCCTACTGTCAATTGATTAGTCATCAATTGGTCTGCTATTGATCTATAGAAGTGAGGTGCGCGGCAGTCACCTCGCTACACCGATGGTAAGTGAAGTGGAGTCTAATAGAATGTCAACTGACGAGGGATGATTACCCCTCGACAGTCGGCATAATTTTGCCGGCCTGTAGGAACCGAATATACACAGGCTGGTACGGAAACTCGACACTTAAGTGGGCCACTATGGCGGGTTTAACCTTGTGTACGGTAGTCGCTATCCGGACGGATATAAAATATATTCTACCACCAGCAAAATATAATATAATAATATCAGCCCTGTATTATATACTTGCCCACTGCTGAGCACGGGCCTCCTCTACTACTGAGAGGGATTAGGCCTTAGTCCACCACGGTGGCCTAGTGTGGATTGGTAGACTTCACACCTTCGAAATTCCTATAGAGAACTTCTCAGATGTGCAGGTTTCCTCACGATGTTTTCCTTCACCGTTAAAGCGAACGATAAATTCACAAAGAATGCACACATGATTTTTAGAAAAGTCAGAGGTGTGTGCCCTTGGGATTTGAACCGGCGGACATTCGTCTTGGTAGTCCGTTCCACACCCAACTAGGCTGTCGCCGCTTTTTAAATATGATATAAAAAAAATCCTTTAATGTATTAAAAGGCGTGCGTACTACATTTCGCCTAGACTGCCGTTTTACACCAAAAATTACAACATAACGATGACTATGCAAACGCTACATCCACTTACGCGCAATAAACAGTCGCTCGGTCAACGACCGCCCAAATGAGACCCTACTTTACAAACGTCAAATTAAAGACGTAAACACGAAAAATATCTATTGTGCGGTTTTGATTTATACAGGATGTTTTATTAAACTTGTATATTTTTAAAGGATTGTCACAGAATCAAAACTAAGGTTTGTAAATTGAAAGACAAAGTGTGAATAGTTATTGAACGAGGATAGTTGTGTTCGGTAAAATATTTTTTAGAGTTCCGTTCCTCTAATTGAATAATAATAGGATCAATTTGTTGTCCGTCTATCCGTCTGTATAGGTGAACCCCTTTTTCTCAGGAACGAGTAAAAGTTTACATCTATATCAAATAATCAGGTCTACTTCTCTTGCAGCTGTGAAAATACACAAACTTGTAAGGCAAGATCAAAGGATATGACCCTTTATGTCGAATATTATGAGTTTTAACAAGGAAATTAAAACCCATAGGGTACTTCCCATTAACTAAATCGGATATCTTAAATTTACAGAAAATTTTGTTACTTCATAATGTTGGAGATTGTAAACCTTCGTCGTGACTTATTATTTTTATATGTTCTATTTTAGAACTAATTGTATTTTGTTTGCCATAGTTACTTCTCTTTAGTCCGAAATAAACACTCATGTCAATAACATCTTTTTTACTAACTTTATTTAATTACTAAGAACATATACCATATTTACAACACGTTATCAGCACGAACGCTTAGTTCTTAGTTTTTCACATTTTTGGTAAAATAAAGTTGAATATATTTTTGTGTGACTAGGAAATAGTAATAGTCTGAAAATGTCACATGAATCTGGAGATGTTTCGAGTGTGAAAAATTCCCTCGTCGAGCTCATCTTTTACATTTTCATGTTTGAGGAATAAAGATGGATATCCTACATGGAAATTTAAGATGCGCAATTACCTTATGCATGAGGATCTGTAGGGAAACAATCGGTGGATACCCAAATGGAGACACAACCCATGCCTCTACAAAGGTACGCAAAGACGCAAAGGCATTAGCAAAGATATGCTTATCAGTAGAAGGTGCAGCGATAACCCATATAAGATGTGCGAAAACTGCATCTGAGGCATGGACTTGTTTGCAAAAAGCCTTTGAAGATAAGGGAATAGGACGAAGATTATTTTTGGAGCGTAGACTGTACAGGTTGAGTCTATCAGAGTTCAAAAATATTGAACTATATATTAACGCAGTTATGTCAACCGCACAGGATCTTGCGGATATTGATGTAGTCATAGAGGACAAGTCTATTGCTGCAATACTTTTGGGAGGTCTAACTCCAAGGTATGAACCTCTCATTATGGCTTTAGAAAATTGCAATGTAGACGTGACTACAGAGTTGGTGAAAACAAAACTGCTTAATGAAATGTCCAAAGATGTGGCTACATCATTAGACTCTGTCTTTCATGCGAAGAAGAAGCTAAGTCAATGAGAAGAAAGAATATAGTTTGTTATGAGTGCAAGACACCTGGACATAAGAGACCAGACTGTCCACAGAGAAACAAGAAGGAGAAAGGCAATGCGGTAAATACCAATGATACGATATTTACAAGTCTTAATACTTCACAAACCCAAGAAAGGACATAATTTATGTAGATTCAGGTTGTACTAGACACATGACTTTTAGACGGGACTGGTTTCAGAATATCTCGATACAGAATCAAGGTACTGTTACTGTCGCAAATGGAGAACATATTAAGAGCTGGAATTGGAAATATTTCAATAAACACGCCCGAGAACGTGGTCAACAATATTAGTGATGTTGCTTATATACCAGTTTGAAAGCTAGTTTGTTATCTGTATATAAAACTGTTGAAAGGGTTTTATTTGTGTTTTGATAAAAATGGATGTAACTTTTATAAATCTGATACTTTTAATTTTACAGGTGAATCTGTTGCTCAAGCCTCGCCCTGTGGTGGACTGACGTTTTAGATGGTACTGTAAATGTTTCCGAGAATGTGGCAGATAATTTTTTGACACAAGATGTGCACTCTGGTTGTCAGGATAGTTATCAAATATGGCATAAGAGGTTAGGACATTTGTGTCGTATAGGCATGAACCAACTGAAAAATCACAAGGTAGGTATAAAGTATACAGGAGTAGATAAAACTAGTTGTATCGCTTGCGTGGAAGGTAAACAAGCAAGAAAACCTTTCAAAAGGTTAGCGTTTAATAGGGCTACTTCCTTTGGAACTGATCCATATGGATTTGATGGGACCGGTGTCTACAACTTCTTTTCAAGGAAATAGATATGTTGACAATAATAGACGATTATACGCGAAAAGTGTTTGCTTATTTTATTTCTTCTAAAACAGAAGTCAAAGATATATTTTGTGTGTTTCAATGTTTTGTTGAAAATCAGTTAGATAAAACAATTAAAGCAATTAGGACTGATGGAGGTAAGGAGTTCGTGAATAAAGAGTTTGTTGATTATCTTGCTTCAAAAGGTATTGAACATCAAACAACGACGCCTTATAGTCCTCAGCAAGTTGGAGTAGCGGAACGCACCCATCGTTCGGTTACAGAAAAGGCAAGAACGTTGCTAGCTGAAAGTTCACTACCGAAAGCATTCTGGGAAGATGCATTCCAAGTTGCCATTTACCTTAAGAATAGGTCTCCTCATCGAGCCTTAGGTGGACAAATTCCTTATGACAAATGGTATGGACGAAAAGGTGATCTTAGCCATCTAAAAGTATTTGGTTGTAGAGCTCTAGTCCATATACCTTCGTGTCACAGGAAGAAATTAGATGTCAAGGCACAGGAAATTTTCGTCGGTTATTCTGAAAATCCAGGCACTTATATTTTTAGGGATCCTGCTAACCCACGAAAAGTTATTATATCAGAGATGCAACCTTTTGAAAATTGCTTTACAGCGCTAAAGCAGAAACAATCTGAGTCTGCACAGTCAGAATCTATATTGTTATTTGATGAGCAAAAGAGATTGATTCTGAGTTTGATCATGACTGTCAATTCTATGACTGTGATGAGAATATCAGCCCGGCGGCTGAAACAACTTTACCAGTAAATCTAGAAAGTGCAAAAGAGTCAGTGACTCTGGAAGAGCGAGAGTCTCTCAGTGACTTAAGGCTGCCTAGTGTGGAAGAAGTGACAGCAATTTGGAACAGGAATCGCACCCTGAGCAGATACCTTCCAGAGATAGAAAACAACAAATTTTTAAAAGCACAATACGTCAATGGTAGATTCTAATGAACCTACGACATATTACGAAGCTACTCATGCCGATGATGCTGATAAGTGGCACCATAATATGGCTGGTGAGTATAGTTCTTTAATGAAACTCCATACATGGAATTTAGTAGATAAGCCTAAAAAAAAGGTTATGCCATGTAAATGGATTTACAAAATTAAACTACAAAAATTGGGAATTTTGTTGATGACATAATAGTCTTCTTTAAATCTAATTTGACATTTGACACTGTCAAGAATTTGAATTTTTGAGAAGATTTGTCGAGATATTTTTTCATTAAAAGATCTCTGAATTATATTCTTTCTATATTAGAAAAGTTTAATATGAAGGAGTGTAAGACCGTGGATACTCCATTAGTTTAAAAAATAATATGGCAAGAAGAACGGATGGTCAAGTCATAAGAATGAAG